>NC_143392.1:17648774-17952211 GCF_980474605.1 Leiobunum rupestre | reverse complement strand
CATAAGGGCGGTGGCGCACTGGGAGATGTTAGCTCTGATCAAATGGTCCTACCTCCACCTCCGACTTCGGTCAGGTTTGGGCTGGATACTGTGCTTCGGCGCAGGCTAACGGAGAGGGTCCATGCAAACTGGCCGCCTCGGCGGATTGGGTAGCCTGCTGTGGGGTGGTGGGCCTCCATATGCGGGCACGACGGTCCTGTTTCCTGGCCTTTTGGAACCACACCGGGATCACCGGTGCTAGCTGTGCCGGGTTATTTGGACTGCTGTGTGCTCGTCGTTCCCCTTTAGGAGCTCTCTCCAAAGGGTTTGACTCTTTACCTTCATAGGTAGGGTGTCGGCTGGAGTTGCTACAGCATCCACTCTAAATCCCACTGCTGAGTGCGATGTGGGGATTGGTCCACCCGTTGCTGCACCTTCTGCTGGGTTGAGTGGCTTGCGTCAAAGGTGCGACCATCAGTAGTAGGGTTCTGCTACCCATGCTGGATTTGTCACCTGTCCGGGCTAGGGGGACGCTGGCGTAGGGCACTATGATGATAGGCCTCCGGTGGTATGGTCTTTGTTACTAGGTGCACCGGGCTATAAATTCTGACACACTGTCATTTCTTTTGCAATTTTCTGCTTTCCCATTATATGAACTGCTATGCTGTTTATATATTTCCAATGCGGATGAACAATTTAACAATAATACTCAGTTGCGCAACTTCATTACATACTTACTTGTTAGTGAAATTTAATAGTATAATTGAAAGAACTACCGACTTACGGCGGCCAATTTATTTTATATAAGATTCTTGGCCTAGCTACGAGTTCCTTAAGCAAAGGCTTATTAACCAAAACAGTGCAGAGCAGAGTTGCCAGACCCTCGCAGGCTCTTATCGCCGAAATAAGTAGCCCAGTACAAAATATTATGTATTTTTTCCATGATTATCTATTTATTTTATGGAAAATTATAATATAAAACAGTAAAATAATTGCTTTAACAGTCTATAACAATTATGTTTGCATTCTACGACCAAAACAACCTTGAAAACGGCAAAAAAATGGCCTCGGGTGTGAAAATATCGTACTTGTAAGAAAACGTCCGCCATCTTGAATTCTGAGCTTCCGGTCCAAAATCGGGAGTGCCAACATCAAAATCCGTGTTCAGGAGGTCCAAATTAGTAAAAAAAACTCAGTTGGCCAAATGTTACCCAAAATGCCGCTAGACTTGTTAAAATGACCACTTTAGAGAAAAGTGAACCAGTCTATTAGGATTTCGCTGGGTTTTTTTTTCATTTTTAGATTTTAAACGTTTTGGGGATAATCACTAAAGTATAATAGTAAAAATATTAAATTTAATATCTGTTTTCTTAAATATGTGTAATAAGGAACCTTTGAACCTATTTGGAAGAAGATAGCTCCGTTTCAATTGCCTAGGTCTAAGGGCAATGGGCAGAGTTGGTTATTTATCTATTGCAACAGAGATGCTTATGTTTGAGCATGGAGCTGCTTATGTTTGAGCATCGGTACTGAACGATACGAACAGGTACAAAGTACAAAATAAAATAATTAGAGAACCCAAAGCTTTGTTTTAAAAGGCAGTTATAATTGATACTGTGACTAGATCCGGTGGTAAAGAATTCCAGTCAGTGATAAAGTCAGAGGCAAAATAGTTGAGACGGTGGGAGGTGAGAACACTAGGTTTATTTCATTTAAGGGAATAGCCAGAGGTTTGGGAAGAGTTAACAAAAAAAATCAGCTAAATTGAGCGGTAAATTATTCAAAAATAATTCCTGAAGTAGACAAAGGTTATTAAGGCGATGACGAATGTGAACCGGATCAGTATGAAGTTTTTTCAGACCAGTAGAGGCTAGGAGTTTCGAAAAGATGATATTTCCAAACTGGTAACAGAAATCCATGTGCGGGAGAAGAACAGAAATATATAGGGTTTGAATTTATTTAGGAAAACGAAAGAGGAGATTACGACAGATAATACCAGTAGTGTAGCGAATTTTCTTAGTGACTTTATGAATATGACCAGAAATACATGAACCGAAATTATCAACGACCTCCTTTTTATTGGGGGGGCATTTTCCCATAGAACAAGGGGGGGGGGGAGGCAATAAAAACCGAACTGATTTCAGCCCGCCCGCGGGAGAGGAAAAATTCTAGTGCATCATGGGTAGATTACTTCGACATCTAGTGAGAGGAAAGAACAATAGCCAGGTGGCGTACTCAAGTAGCCTTGGTGAAAACGGGAGAGGCTGAATTTCGAGGGGGTTTTCTCCTCCTTACTAAATAGAGGGGGGTGGAATGGGAATATTCCTTCCGTGTTAGAGGAATAGGACGTTGATAATTTCGGTGAATGTATTTCTGATATGACTGGAAAACTTTAACCCCAGATCAACCATGACTCCCAAATCCTGCTCAGAGAAAAAATTCAAATTTTATTGTTCTATTTTGTGTATTTCTAATTGGGGAAACAAAACCAAAATTAGCACATATAAATTTTTAACGCTTTACTTATATTGCTCAAATGCAATTTCACATTAAGATCATATTTTAAAACAAATTAAAATTAAATTTACAAAAATATATGAATATATTACTATTTATATTAATTCACTTTTTAGGCTGTCTTTCCAGTATTGTTAATAAATGTAAATGTCACTTTTGTCTTTCCATTATCATTAAAAAGTAGAAATTTTAAATTTGAATTAGAAGCAAGGTACAATGGTATAATATCCTTAATTTAGCTATTTTTCATAATGATTTTTCAAATAAAATGAGAACCATATTGCAAAATTTTAAGAATATTTTAGTAGTTGTCTCTTGCTTTTATGTTTTCTTGGTTTTCTATTGACCCTTAAATAGCATTAACTTAGTTAATTTTTTGCGTATGGCAGCTCCCTTTAGTTTTTCCACAATAACTGTATTTAGCAATAAAATAGGTAAAGTATTAATTTTACTTTTAATTGCTATAAATACAATTTTACAAATTCGCCCAAAATGAATGAACCCAAAACAAAAAACAGAAGAGATGTTGTAAGAGAGCTGAATTAAAAGTTACAAAATGATGTTTAGGTATAATAAACACAAAACAAAAGCAATGGCTTATACAGTATACCTAGACACGAATTTTCGATAGTCCTCCTCTTCATTCAAATTCGCATTAATTCCACTGAAAAAGGCCAATGGTGTTGCGATGTTGTGGCTATTAGTTTTCTAACACAACATATCAGAATTAAACAGGTAAGTTACTTTGGTTTTTAATAATGGCTATAAAATGATAGAATGAAAGCGAAACAAAAATCAATGGCTTGTATAGTTTATCTAGACACAATTTTTATACCCCTTTGGTAAAGTCACAATAATTAGTATAATAATAGATAGTGTTACTAATAGACCAATAAAAAAACCCAGAGGATTTTGATGTGGTCATTTTATCATTTCATAATGTATTAATTGTTTAACAATTGCCATCTGCTTGCCGGAGATACAGTTAACGCTTAAATACAAATGCTCTTACATATTTAGCTTAAAAACTCGCAGAGATGTAATGACTAGTAAGAAACTTAAAACAACGATAGTGCGCGAGATAAATGTTATACTTTAAAAACCAAAATAGTTTCGGAAACATTTTCGTTCAGTCATCTAAAACTAGTTGCTCTTATTTTAAAACAATATTTTTATTTTATCTCATATCGTTGTTTTTAGACTCTCGAAACATTTTGGATTGATTTGTTTTTACTATCATCAACAATCTTTAAAATAAACGATAATTTCCTTTTTACTCAAGTGGAAGAAAATTTATTAAATAGTCATTTGAAATTTAAAAATAAATTTTAATTCTATTTAAATAACCCGCCGTTTTGTTGAAACTCACAAGTCATAAGCAAACATTTGAATGAAATTGCCCGCTGTTTATAATTCGAGGCTTAATGTTTATTACTTGAAAAATGACACATTTTCGCTCCTGGAATACGCCACTTTTTACACGACGGAATAAAACATTGTGACGGCTTTATTGTAATTTAAACATAAATACAAAAAAATTCATATAAGTAATTAAAAGAATTAGGTCCGAAAAAAATTGTCGTTCGCCAAAAGCGCCATCTTTAAAGATAGTAAATAAAGACGTAGTGATCGAATGCTGTTTCTATGGTAACGTAATAATAATGAAGAGCTAGATGACGCTAGATTATGGGCAGAACCGCTCTTTGTGTTCTGATTGGCTAAAATCTGTCTATCGTCTGCCACGGCGTTTGGTCCATTTGCCAGTTTCACGGCAGCATTCTAGTTGCCTATGAGATTTCTATAGTATTATCATGACGTTTTTAGAGAGTTTAATTAAGAAAACGCTAAAAAGGTTTAAGTTTAATTGGTATTTCGTGTAGATTGTAGACGTAAGTGTGGGTAATTTATGTATAGCTAAGGTACCATTTGTGAAGTGTGTATATTGCAATATATAGCAGAATTATAAATGGAACACGTTCACAATAAAAAAATATTTCATGGTATACAATGGTTAATTTCAAAATACAATTAAAAATATACTTAACTTTGATATTAACCAAACGACAAAGAAGGTTATTGCATTTAGATTTTATTGTTTTTAAAAAAGTCCCTTTTCTTGAATAATGAAAATATTTCAGAGGTGCCTATCTACGCATAAGTATTTTATTTTTTAGAAAGTATGTTACAGAATAAGAGCGAAGAAATTTTTCTAATTTATTTACTGCTAAAATGTCAACCTTTTTGGATAAATTAGCGTTAGTTATCGCGTCTGTACATAGCAAGAAAAGATTTTGAGTCTACTAATAAGTTGGGAAATTATTTCTTAATAAAAACATTAACTCCGGTGTCAAAACTAAAAAATTCAATCCGTTTAAAGATACCTCTCAATTAGATGATTCCACATGTATAAAAAAAGCTACCTGGTTAAAAGCAAACACATGTAGCATACCGTACAGGTAAAATTTTTCATTATTTCAACAATGAAAACATGCGGAATATTTAGGAACTAAACTCTATAATATCTTAGATAATAATATAAAAAATTCCACAAATGTAAATATGTTGAAGATGAAAATTTGTAAATGGCTTCTCGACTTTGGATATGACCAACTTTATAAATTCCTAAATTTTAATAACGCAAAATTGTATATAACTTATGCTGTTTTTTATAATACATGACTTTGTTTCTAAAGCAAAATTACATTTACATAACTATTTACCCCTCCCCTTCCTATATTTCAACAAGCACTATGTAAACAGTATCTTACAGGTCCTGGCTCTCCGAAATATTACTTCTTGGCGATTTCCTTGAAGGATGTTTTATTTAAGCGCCTATTAGCATTTAGCAATTTGTCTGGTTGAAGTTTGCGTTTTAGATTACTCGGTGTTTGTTCTTCGCTCGAATATGTTTGTTTAAAAATTAATTTCGGAATTAAAATTAGTGCAGGCCAAAATTTTAGAGTTAGTGAGAGTAGCCGAAGAATATGCAAACGTCGACACAAGTTGTGTATTGTGGAAGTATTTTTTTAGGAAAACATAATTTTTCTTCACATTGACCAAATTTAAGAACACAAAGGTCATATTGACTCTCCTGCAGAGGTCAACGCCAAGAGCTGGACACGAGCTCACCTCACTGAATTCGTATATGAGCTTACGCAGGGCCGTGCTTAGAGGTCTCGCGGCCCTGGGCGAAATGCATGGGCGAAACTGACAAGTGTAGCGGCCCTCCGGTATATACATCCCTATGGTAACATTTTAGCGGCCCTGGGCGACCGCCCTGCTCGCCACCCCCTAAGCACGGCCCTGAGCTTACGGATGGTTCGGGCTCACCTTAGTCTCATCAATTGGCCGGGTCTTGGGCTCGAGCTCACTATCTAAATTCCCCCACTGGTGTGAGGTCTGGAGCTCCGTAGATTTAAAACCTACAAACCATCTCGGGCTCGGACTCACCATAGTTATAGATATACGGGCAGGCTCGGGCACGCGCTCACTATATTTACAAATCGGGCTCAGGCTCGCAATTTGATCTCGGTCTCAGGCTCGCAATGTGATCTCGGTCTCAGGCTCGCAATGTGATCTCGGTCTCAGGCTCACTAAATTTGTTCGAGCTTGGTCTCACTGAGTTTTAAAACTACTAAAGGCTCAAGCTCAAGCTCAATGTTTCAAAATACTCAGACAAGCTCAAGCTACGGGATCACTATATTGTAGCTCTGCTCAACATGATATTAATTAACCCTTTCGAAAGCTCTGGTTTCCTAAAGTTGCTCAAGTTGCTAAACCCGATTTTTCGTTCGTCGCATAATTTATTAATCAAATAGCCCAATTAGTGTTTTCGAGCTCCTTTTCGGCAGCCCTGAGCCCGGGAATCCAGAAGGCGCTATGCCACGCCAGCTTCTAACGCTTTTTTGCCAAAATAAATTTCGAACATGGGCGAATTGAAAGGAGATACGAAAATAGTATACAGATCGGTCTCAGGCTCAAGCTCAATCGTAATCGTGAGTTGAGTTCGGGCTCACTTCTTATATGAAAACTACAAAATCAGTCTCGAGCTCGGGCTCAAGTATTATGTTGGGCTCAAAGTGGAGCTCTTAGTACGTTAATTTGTAATACGGGCTCGGGCTCTAGCTCCGAGTTATGTGATTCATGAAATGGGTTCAAGCTCGAGTTCGAAGTAATTTGTATTTTAACCGGGGCTCAAGCTCGGGCTCACTAGTTACAGTATGCGTTGCACAATACCTCAGCTCGGGCTCACTAGTTACAGTATGCGTTCCACAATACCTCAGCTCGGGCTCGGTTTTAACGTGAAAACTTATCGGTCTCGTCTCGGGTTCAAAATATGTATTTAAAAAAACCTGAGCTCGGTCTTACGCAGTGTTTCCAGATGGTGGGAAATTTCCCATATTGTGCGAATTTTTGGTTTTCATTTTGGCTCTGTGGGGAAAGTTAACGTTGATTTTGTGGGAAATTTCATGTCTGCGGGTATTTATCCTATGTTTCTTTAATTTGACTATCAATAGAAAGCCCGAAATTATCTAGAGTAGTGTATTTTCGTCATAAATGGATCACTCTCCAAGTAGACAATACGCTATGCTACCTATGACTAGTCTTTGTCGGGGTCGGTCTTTCAGGTATTGACAACCGCCCTATACTGTGTACCACCTCAACTTCGCTCTGAATTTATACTGCCGAATCTAACGTTTCTTACATCTCTTATGGTACGTTTCACGTCTGAAACGTGTCTCGAGTGCCCGAGAGAGAAATTTTAGGGATTGGCTCCTCGAATTCCCCCCCCCCCCAAAAAAAACTTGGGCCGCGTTCAGTAACAGCAAACGGTTTAACCGTTGAATGCGCATTCGCTACTGTACGACTTTTTTGACTTCCGGGATTGACGTCACGTTTGCAATCGAAATAGCCGCTTATTTTGTTGATAAACGCAATCGTGACGTTGCAAGCAATGCGACTTTTAATCTACCTAGTAGTTTTAAACAAATTGATTTGTCCGATAATGAAGGAAATATTTATAGCATAGCATAGCAGCGCCATCAGACGATTATGACAGAATACGAATTGGTAAGTGTTGTTTCATTATTTTTCAGCTATTAAGTTACCAAATTTATTCAAAATACTTAAATTCGCATAAGCCTCGGTCAAAATAACTTATTTCAGCTTTTAAGATGCAGAAAAAAATAGCAGACGACTCAACGTAAAATTCAGTCAATTTGCCTGGAGCCGTTCAGTAGAATACTACGTCACGTTAGCAATCGCAACTCAACGGTTGATAAACTGTTTACTCTCCGATTACGGTTACTGAACGCGGCCTTATACCATATTTGTTCAAGGTCAGTTCCATATCCAAGGGTAGAGTTTTGTTCAATAATTAAATGCCCCTTTAGTTGCCGTCTTTTTTCTCTCTGGAGTTTGCTCTCTATACAAGCTCTGACGTCACGAAACCCAGACTAAGATCTACCTGAACGAGACCCGGAATATGTCTAATTACTTGTTAGAGAGAATGATCCACTTTTCGTGAATCTTGGTTTTTATAAATAATATAAAGGGGGTGCCTCCTGAGTCCTAATACTACAATTAATTAATGCCTAACAACCAAAATGTTTAAACATTGTAATTTCAATAAAATTTAATTTTAAAAAGTTAATTTTTCAAAAAAATTGTAAATTATGGTATGTTTTCCGCTGAGTTTTCGTTGGGGGCGGGGCTAAATAGGGGTGTGGGATAGACTCTGACGCCGCCGAAGTACACGCCGGCGCCGATTTTTTTTCAACGCCGCCGATTTCAAAATTTAGTCGGCGCGCCGCCGCCGCAGATAATTTTCCAGCACGACGCCGATTAAATCTGTCTAAAATGCTGCCACGCGCTTTTTGCGGTTTTCAACGAAAATCTTGTCCTTTATCTAACCTGTCTGTGTGTTTCGTGCGCTCGCCTCGGAGCTTGGACGTTATATAGCGCCATGCTCGCAGTCGCTGCCTCGCTAGGCTCGTTTGTTGAAGGAGGGTCTCCCGGTTGCGCCAATGAGGTAGAATAAATAAAGATCCAAATCCACCTTCCAGGACCTACCGTTTCGCGGGACAGTATTTATTGAGTTGGAGAGTTAGGCCTAGTAATTTAACTTAATCAAATCGTGTTGGCGCCATCTATAGTGTTATTGGAAAACCAAACCTGAACTTTTTTTTGCAAAAGTGTCTGTTTATAGAAACAGATGGCGCCAACACAATTGGAAAAAGTTGAAACTTAAGCCTAATTCTCCTACTCAAATAAAACGTGTCATGCGAATCCCAAATTTTATTGGATCGTTATTTATTCGACCTCATTGGGTGTAACACACTGATTTTATTCAAACTCGGGGGTTAAGTAAGCTTTAATGAATCATGAAAATTCCCAAAAGGAAAAGTTTCAGCGGGCATAAGTTTTAACATGGCAACCGAAAATGTTTTTGACAACACCCAATGGAAAAATCCTTCCCGGAAAAAGGATGGGATTTTGAAAAATTCCCTTGGAAAATTTTCAAAAAAATTAAAATTTTTTAAAATTGACGAAATAAAATAAAATTGAAAAAAAATTCAATTTGATGAAAACAAGTAAAAATGTAAATGATTTGATAAATAATATCTCATAATTCTATCGATTTGATAAACACAATTGAGTTTTATCACATTTAAATTTTTTTATCAATAAAATCCATTTTTATTAATTTTCTATCAAATCATTTGCATTTTTACCCATTTTCATTAAATTGAAAAACTTTTGATAACTCTTTTGGTAATTTCGATAAATTTGTTCAAGTTTTAAAAAATTCGTGTTTTATTTTATTAGACGTTGTATTTTTTAACTTTTTGAGCGTGGGATGTAAGTAATTTGCATAAAATAAGTTCTGCAATCAGCAGTAGCTAGGCTTGTAATAACTTTTGACAATTGCAACGTTATGAAGAAAGAAATTGTATATTTAATATATAAAATTATTTTTCTTTATAAAGAAACGCCGGCTAACGCCGCCACCGCCGATCAAAATTTCGCGGTGTCGGGGTCTAGTGTGGGAATTCGTGGTAAATTTACTACCCAGCAATGGGAATTTCAACTTTCAAACATTGGCAACACTGATCTCACGCTGTTGACCTATGCTCTCCTAGAGGCTTAATATCAAAAAGCGGGCCAAAATCAGGTCGGTGCTTAATTTCAAACAAACAATTCAAGGAATAATTAAAAATATACTATTATTCGTTAACTATTATTTCTTTGCTTGCGTTAGAAGTCAACGCAATATTATAGCTTCAGTGACTCATCTGAAAATGTCATCCAGCAGCTTCTAGCCACGAACTGGTGTTTTATTTGTGTTGTCCCAGATGTGTTCGTTTTTCAATGACTGTCTGTTTTCAGTTCCACATCGAGATATATATATCGAAGTGGGACTATTGCTATGGACGGATTGTCGTTAAGTGTTGTATGTTGTTTGGCGTGGAAAAGCGACGACACGGTAGATGGAGCTGCGAAAAATAATTTATTAATATAATTTACATTAGTGGCTTTACCGCGTAATCTCCAAAAACCCGCGCCTCTACCGACCGAGCCACACCGCTCAGTACGCGTTGTACTCGGAACTTCTAATCTTCCTTTGCAACGCGGGGGGATTTGTCAAGTTAAGTTGTCGCAATTCCCGTTCGTTTTTCCGAGTTATTTTACGTATATTTACGGCGTTTTAGGGTCAAGTTAACCTCAAACTTCGCCTCCCCCCGCCCCAATTTCGATCCCCTTATCGAAACCGTGTATGGTCAGAAGTAATAAATAAGTGTGGCACTTTCTTATCGAAACCATGTATGGTCAGAAGTAATAAATGAGTGTGGCACTTTCTTATCGAAACCGTGTATGGTCAGAAGTAATAAATAAGAGTGGCACTTTCTTATCGAAGTCGTTTATATGTGGCACAAAATAATATTATCGCCTTCTTGGCGAACTTGTATAGTTTGTATAGTTGGTCCAGAGATTTGGTCTCATTCGATAGAGCTCTTTGACGCGCACGCAGTGCCGTTACTTTCCGCCCCCTCCGATCAACCCCCTTAAAGGGAAAGTGACCGAAAAACACAAGTTGGTCTCATTCGATAGAGCTCTTTGACGCGCACGCAGTGCCGTTACTTTCCGCCCCCTCCGACCAACCCCCTTAAAGGGAAAGTGACCGAAAAACACAACTTGGTCTCATTCGATAGAGCTCTTTGACGCGCACGCAGTGCCGTTAAATTCCGCCCCCTCCGACCAACCCCCTTAAAGGGAAAGTGACCGAAGAAACAAGTTAGTCTCATTCGATAGAGCTCTTTGACGCGCACGCAGTGCCGTTAATTTCCGCCCCCTCCGACCAACCCCCTTAAAGGGAAAGTGACCGAAAGAAACAAGTTGGTCTCATTCGATAGAGCTCTTTGACGCGCACGCAGTGCCGTTAATTTCCGCCCCCTCCGACCAGCCCCCTTAAAGGGAGAGTTATCGAAAAAAACAATTTGGTCTCATAAAATAAAAAAAGTAAAAGATTGGAATCGTCTACGCTAGCGTCTACTTGAAAGAGTGAGACCAAAATATCCAAAGCAGTCGAACTTAGGGCGTGTTGCAAAAGTCTGCTTTGCTAGAATCAAACATGTTAAATTCAATGGGCTAGCACTTTGGCTAGGGCTTTGGCCACAGGCCCTTAAGCTGAAAAGTATGCGACCATGGGGACAGAATCTCCGTCTTGCCATATTCTTAGTACATAAATACATTCTTGCAAAATCAGGTCAGTGCTTAATTTCAAATAAACAATTCAAGGATTTATTAAAAATATACTATTATTCGTTAACTATTATTTCTTTGCTTGCGTTAGAAGTCAACGCAATATTATAGCTTCAGTGGCTCATCTGAAAATGTCATCCAGCAGCTTCTAGCCACGAACTGGTGTTTTATTTGAGTTGTCCCAGATGCGTTCGTTTTTCAACGACTCCGTTTTTATTTTACAAATAAAGTTTTCAGAGGAACTGAGAGAGAGCAGAGATGCACAAAAACCATTCTATCTGTTTCGTTTCTTTTTACATAGATGGCAGCAGCTATACTATATTATCAATTTTTCCCTCTGAAATTACTATAAAATATCATTCTATTTTTGAACATAGATGACGACAAAATCATTCACAATCTTTCATTTATTTTTAGTTTTGGCCCTTCCAAATTTTTTTAGGATGTGGGATTTTCAATTCATTTCAATTAATTTATGCCCTTGCCTGAAAAATATCAATTGAAATCTATAAAGATTTGGATAAGTATCATTTCAATTACTTTGAATCGTTATCGAGTCTGGAGATTTCGAGTCTACTAAGAAATTGTTAGAGTTTTCGCCCCCTTGACCAATATACTTGAAATTGGGAAATTATTTCGTAATAAAAAACATTGTTCGTAATGACAAAACTAAGAAATATAACCCTTTAAAGATACCTCTGAAATAGATGATTTCTACATGACTATCTCATTCTTCGTAACGAACCACAACCCCAATTTTATTCGCATTTACCAAATTTTGTTTCCTATCACCTAAATGTTTTCGCTTTACCCAAAATTTAATTGTTTCACCAAAAACTAAAAATTAAATCTTCATTTGAGATAAATATTGCCATAACAAAATGTTTAATTTTTTAAAATATTCCCTGTAATTATAAGATTTTCCCATGTTAAATCCCGTAAAGAAAAGTTTAGATTTAGTTGTCAAAATATTTTTGGTTGCCATGGCAAAACGGAAACCCATTGAAATGTTTTCCTTTGGGAAATTTCAACTTGCATGAAGGTCTCCTAAATCCGCGAGTTTGAACAAAATCGGTGAGTAACACCTCGGGTTGTCTCTTTGTGAGTACAGGCGTCCGATTGACTTAAATGAAAACGAAACAGTGTCGCCTTTGAAGGAAGTGTGTTACATCCTTATCTTTAGGAATGCGAGAGAGTCCGGGAGCCGTTTAGCCTCTATGAGCGAATAACGGGGCCTGTAGGGCTGCCCGTCCACTCCGAGGTAATCGCGTGGCCACAAACGCGTTTTAGTTCCGCAAGAGTCGAGGGGAGAAAGAGGTCAATCCGCGGAGGGCGAAGAAAACGAGAGACCGTCCGCCGTTTCGTTACCGAAAACCCCAACCTGAGCGGGACACCATAAGAACGTGATACGACCCCGATTGACGTCACAGAGATCGTGAATGAGGGTGACAACCGTCTTGGAATCCGAGCAGATGACAATCGCTCCATGGAGGTTTTCCACCGCGTGCGAAAGAGCCATCTGTACAGCTCGATCTGATTTATTGGTTGCCCGGAATTTATGTAGGACGCGGCGCCCACACCATGGGCCGGGATCACGAAAGGCGCACCAGCAACTCCCGAGCTGTCGGTGTAAATGCCATTTGCTTCCTTAGCATGGGGCTCCAAGGTCGCGAAAAGCAATTGCCGTAACGCTTCTGTACTGTACTCGTCCCTGGAGTGGGGAAGCAAACAAGATAAGATCGTGAGCGATGTATTGGTTTTGGGCAATTGATCCCGGGAAGTTTGAAAGAGCCAGATAAGGTTGAGTTTTTAAGCCAGGCGCCACCCTCGAAGGAGGAAGGAGAGCCGGCCCTCTAGGATCTCCAAGGGCGGTAATTCATCACGAAGCAGCAAAGGGTAGGACACCGGACTGTCAGCCGCACCAAAAAGGGCGAGATGGGGAAGATCGCGGTGACCCCGGCGAATGCACAATGGGAGAATGGCCGCCTCCGTTTCCATCAGTATGGTCCCCAGGAGAACTCGTAGCGCGGCATTCGGGACTCTGTCCAGCTTACCGAGCAAAGTGCTAGTCGCCGAAGCAAACAGAGGTCTCGTAAAGACCAGCCTGGACCTGATGAGTTGATTCAATGTAGGGTATCCATGAGAGTTTCACATCAAAGATAGCCCCTAAGTGAAGATAATTGGACACCCGAGTCAGAGGAGTACGTCCGACGGTTAGTGAGAGATCGGCCGGAGTGCGTTGATCACGAGAGACGACCATGTATTGGCAGCGCTGGAAAGTTGAGGGCCCATGTGACGCCATAATTCGAAAGTTGGCCGAGGGTGAACTACATATAGGCACCTCTACAAATCCAAGCGGCAATGTCTTCCGCGTGTTGACCTTGGTCAACCCCCCATGACAGAGAGATGGAATCCCGTCGAGGATGACACTGAACAGGATCGGGCTCACCAAGCTGCCCTGAGGGATACCTCGAGTGACCGGGAAAGGCACGAAAAGGGTACCATTAACCCGGACTTGCGCGGTGCGACCGCGCAGAAAATATACCTTTCAGATCGCTGCGTTGTAGCTTGTAGAGTAAAGCCTGATGGTGGACGCTGAGGCCGAGTTAGTTCGTCGCTAAGGTACATTGGGCCGCTGTAGCAAGCCTTAGAGCATTATCCGTAGCCCTGCGACCCATGCGAAAACCGGATTGCTCAGGGGGAAGGACCAAGCCAAGCGGTTAAGGACAAGTTTTTCCCCAGGTTTTGGGAGCAGAGGGATTTCCCAAATATGAAGAAGGGTCAGTTGGAGCCTTTTCGGGCTTCAAGATTGGACGAAGAACTGCATGCTTCTACCGCGAGACTTAAGTCCTGATACACAAAGAGCATTGTAGAGTGCCAGCAACGCCGTACGGAACGCCGGAGTCTAGTTTTTAATTATTAAATTAGAAACATGTACAAACCCTGGGACAGGGCCGTTTTTACGCACACGCTATCTAGGCTGCAACCTAAGGGCCCACACCACCAAAGGAAAATTTTAAAAAATTCATAAAAAGCTTTACGTGCTATATCAAAATAGATGGCGCTAGTGCTACCATACTATCAATATAGTAGCGTTAAATAGTAATAACAGATAAAATTAACGGATCTATTACTAAAATAATTACGCAATAAAATTTAATATGATATGCTTAAAGGAAAAGTCCAGGTTGGGTAAAACTTGGGTCTATATGAAAGATCATGTTTAAATATACTAAAAAATATCAGTCGCAAAATTGTATCTTTTTTTAATGACGAGAAATTAATTTTTAAAACGAGCGAAATTTACCGCCAAGCGAGCTGCCATTTTCTTTCGCCTTCCCTCCGCAGACCGCACGCGGAGCAAGCGCGCGCGGGGAACAGAGCGCTGTTAAAGCCTGTTATAGCGCGAACAGCGCGTGATTAAAGCCCTAAAACGTCACCCCGAAACAAAAAATGGCAGATCGCTTGGCGGTAAATTTCGCTCGTTTAAAAATTAATTTCTCGTCATTAAAAAAAGATACAATTTTACGACTGATATTTTTGAGTTTATTTAAACATGATCTTTCTAATAGACCCAAGTTTTACCAAACCTGGACTTTTCCTTTAAGCATATCATATTAAATTTTATTGCGTAATTATTTTAGTAATAGATCCGTTAATTTTATCTGTTATTACTATTTAACGCTACTATATTGATAGTATGGTAGCGCTAGCGCCATCTATTTTTATATAGCACGTTTAGTTAGGTCTTTATTTTCTTTAGTTTGTCGTGTCATCCTACTTCATTCCAAGTGTGTCAATCGGACCTATTTCATACGAGCGAAATACAAGTTGGGAGGGGAGAAGGAAACCAACAAATAACGCCTCGTAGTGAGGAACGGAGGAACTAAGTACCCACGTAGCAATGACAACGTTTCAGTTTCGTTGAGTCTTGGTTTTTTGGTTTATACAACGTTTTAAGATTATTTCTTCAACGTTGATATTAGTTGAATGTTTTCAACTCTTTTCACCGTTATATTTGATAAGATTTATAGACGTTCAAATAACGTTTCGATTTACAAATATTATTTTAGTCCGCACCCAGAAGTTATCATTAAAATTAACTTTAATTTCTTTATAATTTTCGAATTTACAACTGAAAACTGTCAAACATCCTTATTCTTAAACTTAAACAGACACTCGTAAATGATAACTCCAAATCTTCAATGTCGCTGCGCCACCTAGGCTCAAGTATTTCAATTTCAAGTAATTAATGTTAAATTAAACTTAAAGTAATTGATTCTAAATAAAATACTAAGCTTCATAAACAATTTTTTTAATTTCTATAGTTCATATCTTCCATTCGTTAGTATTATGAAGATAATAACATAAATACGTTCTTGGTAATATAACATCTAATAATGATATAAATAATATCAAAAGGGACATAATTACGACAATTGCCATAATTATGTCACTTTTGATAATATTAACAACTAAACGTTCAAATATTGTTTTTCTTACGTTTTAATATAAGCATGTTTTCGAGTAAAACACGTTTTTGAAACAGCTAGAGCAAAAACACGAGAACCACCAATGGTCTAGAGAGTGAGGAGTAAAAACGCGAACAAGTAAAGAGACCGAAGAGGGGGAGAAAACTAAGCTTTATTGGGGAAAAATATGCGGTACTTCGGCCGATAGGCCTTCAAGGCGAAAAACTTTATTAAATATTTTTTTTGACAAAATCGTAAGGCTTAGACTGAAGCTTACACTTGTTTAACACTTGGTCCTAAAATAATGGTCATGCTCATGGCAGGGCCGTCTTAAGGCATGGGCTAAATGGGCTACAGCCCAGGGCCCCCAGCCAGATTTGGGGCCCCGGAAAGGCCAGCCATACAGCCTCTACTCTAGGGATAAGGGTTTGGTTGGATAAATATTATTTATGCTCATTTAATGTTATGTATCTTTTAGTTACGTTTAAAGTAATTTGACTCTTCGCCACATCGCGTATCATACGGTACCAACAAATTATATAACCTAAGAACAAGTCACTGTCAGTAAAATCTATTTTCGGTAGGTCTATGTTATACTTTTGAAAAAAAGGTTTTGGTTTGATTTTTGTGTAGTTGAATTTAGACCAAGGTTCATAAATACGCTAATAAAGGTTGCCTACTTAGCGGGGTTTTCATTTCCCCGTCGTCTGCTCTTCGGTCTTCTACGCCAGCTATGACGTCAGTGGGAAGCCTAAAGACCTGATGCAACCTTTACTGTGTGTCGACATTGCTTTCTTAAATGTTTTTTAAAGCATCGTTTTCAATTAAAATTGCCTTTACATATGCTAATAAATAAACTGAATAGTCTGTTATATGTTTGCACTATCTAAAGTACAAATGCTCTGAAGTTTTCATTATTTAAAGGTGGCTAAAAGAGGAAGCTCTATTTTTGTTTTTGGGAAAAACTAGAGTATTAATAATTCAATTCAATGTAAAACGAGCAATATCTCATTTATCAAAGTATTTAATTATAATTGTTTATTAAACTTAAATAAAATATTTCAGTTTTAAGAATATAAAATTATTTCTAATAATATTAGAAATCACTTAATTATATAAATATTACAAATAACTATTGATCAAACTTCAATTTCAGTAGAGTTGTAACTACTAATTATATGTAGTTAAATATAAAGATTGAGATCAAAACAATAACTAAATACTTTTTTCTCAAGAGTCCAGGTGGAGGCTAGGGTCAGAAGACTGAAGAGCCCGAGAGTTAAGATATAAATAGGAAACCACATGGGTGGTTAAATTCAATTACAAAAAGTGACATTTGACAATTTTTTCTTGAAGACATCCAGAGTGCCCGCGCACACAATGTCATCTGGGAAGTAGTTCCAGGGAATAATAATCCGATGAAAAAAGGATAATTTTAACGAGTCACATTTGGAGTGCCGGAGTCATAGCTTACGACTGTTGCCTCTCGTTCTGAAGGTAGAGACCAAATATGAAAAATAAGATTAATTCGGATCATGGAGGAGCTTGTAGAGGGTAACCAGATCAAGAACTAATTAAGGGAAGTTAGTCTACCTGAACGAGAAAAATTCTTAAGCACTTTTACCATTATTATCTTTATTATATCTGAAATAGAGATTTACATTAATATTTTAACATGCTTTTGTTTTAAAAATCTTGATTAAATTTTCTAATCCGTTTACTGGCTTAATTTACTTTAATCAATTGAGTCAATCACTTAATGATTAACTATTCCTAATTTCTTCAGCTCCTCGAATCGTGAAATCGTCACTGTTTTGGCCTAGACTTACTACTGGCTAAGATCTTTAAACCAAATAAAAATATATATTGAGTTTATTTAAATGACATTTTTGGGTTACTTACTTTAGTTTACATAATTTAGTGATCATAAAATGGTCGTAATGGATACTAATTTCATTTAATTACTAAAATATGTCAAAGATACAGCGATAAGACAATACTACAGCATTGATTTCAATGCGGAAATCTGAGCTTCTGGCTTCCCACTGACGTCACCATCCCGGCATCGGCTGCTTATGCAGCTAGCCAATGACAATTTATTTCGCTCAGTAGGTCCCCTTGAATTTAGACAACGGACCTACAAAGGCTGACCGTTGGGGATCACAAAAGTCTTAAGAAATAATTTAGCCCAGGGCCCCAAAAGGTCTTAAGACGGCCCTGGCTCATGGCATTTTTCATTGTATTTCCAGATGCTATTTACCTATTCTGTTTAGTGTGTTAAGCTATTTAGAAATTTAAAAGTAATGGAATATTTAAAATTAAGGACACTATTGGATTTAAACTGTGATATTTTAATTTTTCAGGGATTTAAATTACATCATCGCCTTTATTATGCACTGAGAAAAATATTTTTATGAAACTAGAACCATAGTAACGCTTGGTTTTAGTCTGTTAACAGCTGTTGAGGAACATATATAGTGATTTCAGTATCACGTCACCTATACTTTTTCCCATAGATAAAAAATCCCGCGCAAAATGGCGGCCATAGCCCAAGCTACGAACTGAAATACGAATATTCTAAGTGTATTGGCTTATGGTCTTATTAGCTAGGTATTAATAATTCAAGAAAATTAGATATAACCTTTTATCAGGATTTCAACTGTAATTTTTATTTCTTTGAAATGTATACCTAGCTAAGATGTGGGGTGGCGGAGTGGTTAGCACTTTCGCCTCGCAGCAAGAGGAGCCGGGTTCGGTCCCAGCTTGTGGCACTGGGTGAAAACTCGGAACAACTCCTTCTGCTTTGAGTTTGCAAGTTTTCTCCCCACTGGTTTAAGGGGTTTTCCCCCGAGTTCTTCGGTTTCCCCTTCCACAAAAACTTGTCTAGGCTAACGGTAATAGCAGAGAGTGTAAAGTCGCTTCGCTACACAGAGAGGCGCCTCTCTTAAAAATCCGTGGTACGATTTTATTCGCCGAGAACGTGCTCAATTCCCGGGCGTTTGATGGCGCTAGTAGTCTCTCCGGCGCGCGCTAGATTAGAGTTTGAGAAGACGCAAAAAAGGAAGAGTGTTTTAGGTATTTTTGCGTGTTTAATTTATTTTGAAATGTCTTGTTCGGTTAAAAATTGTAAATCGAATAAAAAGGTAACCACGCGTCTGTCTTTTTTTTTCAAGTTTCCAAGGGATAAAGACCGGTGAATAGGCGTTTTAATTTAATAAGCCTATTCTAATACATTAACATTTCTTAAAACTTAATAGTTCTGCAGTGGCTGCAAAATCTAAACAGTGAAAAGCTCCAAAATAAAACTACAGATTACTTACACTTTAACCACGTATTTTGCGGTCTTCATTTCACCGACGATTGTTTTATGAATATCAAAATCAAAAACAGGCTTACACCATTAGTTACACCTATTATTTTTTGGAAAATTCCAATGAAACCACGGTTTTCCCTAGGTAAACTGAAGGCAAAAACATATCCCGCCATGGTCTCTTACTGCCTTATGTTCATTTATAATTAATTCAAATAGTAGCAAATGAAAATGCACCTGAAGATCATGTTACAACTACAATCTGGTGTAATGTAAACGCAGCACTACAAATGCCAAATTATGCCCTCCAAAATCAATTCAACGAAGAAAATGATAATTTATATAAAATATTCACAATGATGAACACTAGCTTTAAATGAAATTTTTTTACAGTGGATAAAGTCAATTCCTATGAATTTAAACCCAGAACTATCTATTGAATTCTATTCCATTTAAATATATTTGTACTGAACATAATTATAGCCATTCAACTAAACATTTTGACAATAATGAAAACGATAACATTGAAGGTTTCGTAGACTTCGGTCCATATGGAAGGTCAAAATAGTACGCAAATCAGGCCCTAGTGTTCATGGTGAATGACATAAAACTGAAATTCAAACCACCAATTGGTTACTTCCTCACAAAAGATGCTTGTCACGAACAGACTTTGAAGATATTGCTTCATGATTGCGTAACTCACCTAAAACGTATTGGCCTTATTGTTAAAGCTGTAGTCTGTGACCAAGGAACAGGCTATCAGTGGAAAAGCCATTAATTGAAATTGATCGTCCACATCTCTTGAAAAGTGTGAGGAACAATTTCAAACGGTACCCCATAATAGTGGAAGGCAATCTAGTTTCTTGGGCAGTCCTAGAACATTTTTTCAAAATAGACCAAGAAATTGGTAAGTTTCAAAGCACACATAAGCTGAAACGTAAACATATCAAGTTACCAGCATTTTCTAACATGAAAGTCAGTTTAGCTGCCCAAATTTGCTGTCAAAGTGTTTCTAATTCAAATGGCCTGTTCACTGGGATTAGGAGTTAACAATTGAAAGCACATACACAGCAGAGTTCCTCTTACACATGAACGGCCTTTTTGATTGCTGCAATAGCAGGACATTAAACAATGAAACACACTGTAAGAGAGCAATGACTGATCAATCCATCCACATACCAATGCTGAAAGAAAAATTGGAAAGGTTTAATATATGGTAGCTTCAGAACTGTAGGTATAAAACCTTACCTTGTATTGAAGGGTGGAAACTATCAATTCAGTCTTTGCTACTCCTATGGAATTATATAAAGGATAATTTTGGTTTTAAGTTCTTAGTAACTGCAAGAAATAGTCAAGATTTTTAGAAAACTACTTTGGTTCCTTTCGCCAATAAGGAGACAATTGAGATCATCCAAATCCTCAACAATACCAGACCGCGTACAGAGCTGCATCAGTCAATAGCCTCTTAAAACCATCAGATTCATATTGAATTGACAATTTGGATGACTTTATTTTAAACAGACTCGTTTAAAGCACCAGCTCCTGGACCATGATGAAGAATTGTCCAAATATGATAACCATTGGGTTTTGCAAGGTAAAGGACAATTCACTGACGAAGATTAAGAAATTTACAAAGCCATTGAAAGTCCAAACCTTCTAAAAGAAAATGTTCTTAATTATATTTCAGAATATTTAATTCACCGCTGCTATTCAAAACACCAACGTTCTACCATGGTTTTGGTATATTTAATTAAGACTTGGCCAGCCCATAAAATATTCCACTTTAGATTCCACGAATTTCTTTTGATATATTAAAGAAGTACAGTTGATAATAATGAAATGAAATGAAATAGGGAGGGATTTTTCTTGTACTTACTTTTATATTTCTTACGGAATCAACTGTTTTACTTAAATAGTTAAAATAATTTAACATCACAGCTGACTGAGCTGAATTCAACTTTAACCTACTGAGAGCAAAATTTATTTTTCTTTGATAAGCAATTTTACAGTGCCATCGTGTGTCCGGGAATTGCAAACACCGTCGTCTGCTTCTTCAACGCTCTCATGGGGAAAAAACGTACCACGAAATTTTAACATTACGGGGATAGGAAGAGGCGCCTCTCTGTAGCGAAGCGACTTTACACTCTCTGGTAATAGTTAGTGTAGGGAGCTGTTGGCTCGATCTCGTGGCATGCAGGGCTTGCCACCACCCTCCTACGCATTGTAACCCGGCCACCTGAATTAAGGGCTTCAAAAGTCGCATGATGACTTAGGCCTAAGGTGGTGCCTTGGGTATTAGTCCAGCTGATTACCTAGCTAAGATATTTAAAAAAAGAATTTTATTAAACTAGAAACATAAAACCATTGGCTGTTATCAGCTCTTGAAAAAATATAGGTCAAAATTGATATTTTAATACATCACAAAGTAGACCCGAAGCTTGAGGAATGAGCTTAAATATGAGAGAGTTAGTTGAATTTCAAAATGAACCAGATTCTGATCCAAACATAATTGCAACTTACATGGAACTTTATTTAAATTTATTTGGTTTTATATTATTTTAGGCTTTAATGGTATCATAGATTTCAAAATGGAGAATTTTGATACCTCAACTTGTTAAAAAAGAAGGCGAGCAGTTTCAGCAAGATATTTTTTACTTCAATTTGAAGATGCGAGCTCTAAATCCTATACAATTTGCAGGAGTACCTAAGTTGAATTTAAAGCTCATTTGTATTTTGTATCTATGTACCTGATATTAAAACATTTTAAAAACGTTCCGAAAATTACGTATATTTTACGTTACTCTAATAAACGTTCAAAATTGAATTAGAATTTAGTTTCTTGAACCGTTTTATCAACCGTATTTTAAGACGTTCCTTAGCCGGATATGATCAACGAGTCAATAACTTATAATTATCAACTATTCATCAATCGTTTTTCAACGGTTACCAAAGAAATTTTGCTATCTAAGTAGCATGGGTCAAAGTTTGTGTATTTTATTTATTTTTTCGTCGTTCTGTGGAGATGCTATCGCCATCTAGCTACGATATAATACCATAGCCTAAAAAAAATCCAGAAAGGCGACAATAAATAGTCATTTTATGTGGTCAATCTCGAGTCGAGCATCCATTAAACCTTCCGCATATGAAAGGACAGGGATTGTCACACTTTTGGTAATTATGTCACTTTTGGGAAAAAAACAATTTCGGCGAAATGACGGCGGAAAAATATTTGTTATCGGGTATCAAGAATATTAGCAGCATCTCAAGCAACCTTGGGTGCTCGGGTACTCGGTTCCACGCAAAATTGCGAATCGGAAATAATATGTCGAAACACAAGCTTTTCGTCGTTGGGTACCCGGTTGTAGATAGGCAACGCGCTCACTATATTTACAAATCGACGGGTGTTCTCGGGCTCAGGCTCGCAATGGGATCTCGGTCTCAGACTCACTATAGTTACTCAAGCTTGGTCTCACTTTGTTTTAAAACTACTAAAGGCTCAAGCTCAAGCTCGATGTTTTAAAATACTCAGTCAAGCTCAAGCTACGGGATCACTATATTGTAGCTCTGCTCAACATGATATAATTAAACCCTTTCGAAAGTTCTGGTTTCCTAGAGTTGCTCAACCCGATTTTTCGTCGCACAATTTATTAATCAAATAGCACAATTAGCGTTTTCTAGATCCTTTTCGGCATCACTGGCACAAATGGAAGACAATCGGAGGCGGTCAGGCAGCCCTGAGCCCGGGAATCCAGACGGCGCTAGGCCGCGCGAGCTTCTAACGCTTTTTTGCCAAAATAAATTTCGAACATGGGCTTAGGGCTAAATAATATCGCGAATTGAAAGGAGATCGAACTCATCCTCTGATACGAAAACAGTATTCAAATCGGTCTCGAGCTCAAGCCGAGCGGCTCAAGCTCAATAGTAATCGTGAGTTGAGTTCGGGCTCACCTCTTATATGAAAACTACCAAAATCAGTCTCGAGCTCGGGCTCAAGTATTATGTTGGGCTCAAAGTAGTACTCTTAGTATGTTAATTTGTAATACGGGCTCGGGCTCTAGCTCCGATTAATGTGATTCATGAAATGGGTTCAAGCTCGATTTCGAAGTAATTTGTATTTTAACCGGGGCTCAAGCTCGGGCTCACTCGTAACAGTATGCTTTCCACAATACCTCAGCTCGGGCTCGGTTTTAACGTGAAAAATTATCGGGCTCGTCTCAGGTTCACAATATTTATTTCAAAAAAACCCGAACTCGGTCTTACGCAGTGTTTCCAGATGGTGGGAAATTTTTGTTTTTATTTTGGCTCTGTGGGGGAAAAGGTATTTGTTTTCGAAAACGTTGATTTTGTGGGAATTTTCATGTCTGTGGGTTTCTTTAATTTGTCTATCAATAGAAAGCCCTAAATTATCTAGAGCACTGTATTTTCGTCATAAGTGGATCACCTTTGAAGTAGATAAAACGCTACGCTAACTATGACTAGTCTTGGTCGGGTGGGTCTGGCAGCCCTTTACAACTGCCCAATACTGCCTATCACCTCAACTTCGCTCTGAACTTAAACTGTCCAATTTAACATTTCTTACATCTCTTATGATACGTTTCACGTCTGAAACGTGTCTCGAGCGCCCGAGAGAGATAAATTTTGGGGATTGGCTCCTCGAATCCCCCCCCCCTTCCAAAAAACCTATACCATATTTGTTCAAGGTCAGTTCCAGATCCAAGGGTTAAGTTTTGTTCAATAATTAAATGCCCCTTTAGTTGCCGTCTTTTTTCTTTCTGGAGTTTGCTGTCTATACAAGCTCTGACGTCACGAAACCCAGACTAAGATCTACCCGACCGAGACCTGGAGTTTGTCTACTTAGAGAGAATGATCCACTTTTCGTGAATCTTGGTTTTTATAAATAATATAAAGGGGGTGCCTCCTAATACTACAATCAATTAATGCACAGGCCTAACAACCGGAATTTTTAAACATTGTAATTTCAATAAAATATGTTTAAAAAGTTAATTTTTCAAAAAGATTTAAAATTTTTGAAGGGGGCGGGGCTAAATAGGGGTGTGGGAATTTGTGGGAAATTTACTACCCAGCAATGGGAATTTCAACTTTCAAACATTGGCAACACTGATCTCACGCTGTTAACCTATGCTCTCCTGGAGGCTGATTTTCAAAAAGCGGGCCAGAATCAGGTCTGTGCTTAATTTCAAATAAACAATTCAAGGATTAATTACAAATATACTAATATTCGTTAACTATTATTTCTTTGCTTGTGTTAGAATTCAACGCAATATGTAACCCTTCTGGTTCACCTTCGCCCCATACTTAATTTTGTTTTATTTTTTGATTTATTTACTTTTGCTGTTACATTTATCCCTCCACTCTTGATCATTTATAGTAATTGTTAAGTATTCTTTAAGTCCCCTACATCAAACATCTTAGAATTTTCAGCTCCATTTAATAAAACTAGTCACAGTGTTAAATATAAATTAAAATTAATGATGAATTAAAAACTTAAATAACTTTTGAACCATACATACAAATTAAATATAGTTTATAAATCTGATAGAACTCAATGAACCCCCACTATAAAATATAAAATTGAGATAATTAATTAAACAGGGTACTTAATATAAATTGTAAACTAAATCCCTGCCTTTAGCCATGTTAAAATTAAGAGCTCTTTGCATCTGGAGATAATTGGTGTCTTTTTCCTCATTTTTATTACCGTGAAAAGCTCTCTCCGAACCGACCCAACCCAATTTTTCTCAGAGGCTTTGCCGAACCAAACCAGTAATATGCCCTGAACTCACAGCGTTCCCATGGAACCTTTGTCTAACAAAAAGCGCACGTTTTCCAAGGCCAGGTCATAGGTCAAAAGTGTGCCTGGACATTTTCGCTTGACAACAAAATAAATATAACCTCGTGATTTCCTGGCACCTTCACCCCCACCAACTCTGAGACCCCCACAATCACGCGGAGACAACCCCAAGGGACCTTTCGTGGGTCAGGCAACGTCATACATCCCATGACAGGACACGAGTGTTAGGTGCTCCAATGACCCAAGTAAAATGGGAGGTCACCATTACTTTCTATTTTCAACTCCGCCCTGAAATCCCCGGAACAAAACCAAGTGACAGAGCCCCAGAAAGAGAGAATTGGTATTCTGGAGAGAACTCAACTTGCACCAGGAAGGAAGGAAGTCCGCCGTCATTACCCGGAGAACTCGGTTTCTCGGGAGAGAGAAAGACCATGTTGAGATAAATATAAAATTATGTGCGATGAAGTCGCGCTTAAATATTAATTAACCCTCAATGCAAACCACATGATCGGAACAACCCTCACTGACTGCCTAGATGACCCACAGCCAGGACATTCCGACCGGAAAAGTATAAGCCGAGCCGTCATGAATCCGGGAAGCGTAATGCCCTCAACACCCTCAAATCACCTGTTGATCAGCCAATATCTAGCCATTCCGAGGGAAGAAAACCAGATGACCGAGACCGATTCCCTCGCCTAACCAGACGTTTCAGACCAAAACCCGAAGTACCTACGCCCCCGTCAGCTTGTGAAGTAAAAGAATATAGGAAGAAACCCGTGTGTGAATAAAGAAACGCGTAAACAAGCAATCCCCAAAAACGTCCCGTTCTGTGAAGTGCGTGTGTCGGGCATCTTACGTAAACCGAGGAACGAGAAAACCCGTAAACGAAGAGACGACAACGTAGCGGAGGACACTGAAATAAAATGATGAGTAGAATTTCCATCATAATCCCCCCCCCCCCATTGTAGAGTACCCAGGGTTGAAATAAGAAATAGTCAGTGAAACGTAGAGAAAAAGTCTTAGAAAGAAAGTTTAACCCCAAGCTTTTGTTCGAGAAAGGTTTAAAGCAGGTTCCCTCAAAGTTGAGAGTTCATTCCGCTTCGTGTATTTATACAGTTCGGACTATATTTTTAGTTCGCATTGTACCCTCGTTGTAGCCATATTTGTTTAGTTTTATTTTGCGTTAACATTCCCATTGTGTAATTGTCGAATCTCTAATTGAAGTGTTTATTATTTAGTGTAAGTGTATATTTGTTTCTGCTCCCTCCGACCTTTGAGTCCAAGATGCCTGAGAGTAGGGATACGGGAACCGATCCAATAGAAAATAGTAAGCGATAGATTCATTAACAAATTTAAGGTCAAAGAGTGTATATTTTCCTGTTTAAATTCCCCCTTGTATGTCGAAAAGCTAAAAGAACCATAGTGGAGATGGCCTAACCATCACTAGAAGCAAAGTAAAATTATCCCCTCAGTCCCCCCGCAATTTTGTTAATTTTTGTCTGTTAGTGTTATTTTATAAAATTGAGTGTGAAATAAAGATTTTGTGATTTATTAACGACAAAGGGTTTCCATTCTGAATTCGAATCTCCCCGTATGTAACCCCCTCTCTCAGATTTAATTCAACCCACGAAACCACGACTCGCATTTTGTCGCCATCTTCCCCCGCCTTGGTGAATTAATATCTTTGAGCAAGGGCTAGGAATATTTCTTATCAATCATCATAATACGATTTTTCCTAAAAAGGTTATAAATATTATAGCTTCAGTGACTCATCTGAAAATGTCATCCAGCGGCTTCTAGCCACGAACTGGTGTTTTATTTGAGTTGTCCCAGATGCGTTCGTTTTTCAACGACTGTCCGTTTTTATTTTACAAATAAAGTTTTCAGAGAAACTGAGAGAGCAGAGATGCACAAAAACCATTCTATATTTTTACATAGATGGCAGCCGCTATACTTTATTATCAATTTTTTCACTCTGAAATTTCTATAAAATATCATTCAATTTTGAACATAGATGGCGACAAAATCATTCACAATCTTTCATTTATTTTCAGTTTGGGCTCTTTCAAATTTTCTTTAAGATATAGGAGTTTCAATTCCTTTCAATTATTTTTTGCCATTGCCTGAAAAATATCAATAGAAATCTATAAAGATTTGGATAAGTATAATTTCAATTGATTTTAATCGTTATATATCGCGTCTGGACATAACAAGAAAAGATTTCGAGTCTACTAAGAAATTGTAAGAGTTTTCACCCCCTTGACCAATAAACTTGAAATTGGGAAATTATTTCGTAATTAAAAACATTGTCCGCAATGTTAAAAGATACCTCTGAAATAGATGATTTCCACATGACTATCTCATTCTTGAAACGAACCACAACCCCAAAAAAAATGCGAATTTCATTCGTATACACAAAATTCTATTCGCATTTACCCAATTTTATTGGAAAATACCGTAAGGTTTTCGCATTTACTCAAACAAATTCACAATTATCCAATTTTGTTTCCATTTACCCAAAGTTATGGGCATTTACTCTAACTCATTCTCATTCGCATAAAGCGAATTTTGTTTCCATTTACCAAATATTATTCTAATTTACAAATTTTATACGCATTTACCCAAAATTATAAGCATTTTTTAATTTTATTTGTATTCACCTAAACGTATTCGCATTTACCCAATTTTATTTATATTAACCAATTTTATCCGAATATACCGAAACCGTTTCGCATTTACCCATACTTATTCGTTTTCATTCACCAAAATTTATTAGCATTTATCCAATTTTGTTTCTATTTACCAAATTTTGTTCGCATTTGCTAAAATGTATTCGCATTTACCCAAAATTTAATTGTTCTAACCGAATTTACGTTAATTTACCCAAAATGACCCGAATTTCACCAAAAATAAAATCTTTATTATAG
This sequence comes from Leiobunum rupestre, assembly GCF_980474605.1. NCBI lineage: Eukaryota > Metazoa > Arthropoda > Arachnida > Opiliones > Sclerosomatidae > Leiobunum > Leiobunum rupestre. The sequence goes on along the minus strand of NC_143392.1, from coordinate 17,924,431 downwards.
TTAGATATTGTTATAAACAAATAATTAATTTTTTAAAATATACCCTGTTATTATAAAATTTTCTCATGTTAAATCCCGTAAAGAAAAGTTTAGATTTAGATGTCAAAAACATTTTTGATTGCCATGGCAAAACGGAAACCCATTGAAATCCCCGAGTTTCATTCAATGTGGGGATTCCATGAGAGTTTCAAGTCAAAGATAGTCCCTAGGTAACGATAATTGGACACCCGAGTCAGACTGTCAGAGGAGTATGTCCAAGGGTTAGCGAGAGATCGGCCGGAGGGCGTTGATCACGAGAGACGACCATGTATTGACACTTCAGCGGTTGGAAGTTGAGGCCCCACGTGACGCAATAATCCGAAATTTGGTCGAGGGCTAACTACATATAGGCACCGCTACAAATCCAAGCGGCAATGTCGTCCGCGTGTTCTCCTGGGTCAACCCCCACGACAGAGAGATGGAATCCCGTCGAGGATGACACTGAACAGGATGGGGCTCACCGAGCTGCCATGAGGGATACCTCGAGTGACCGGGAAAGGCACGAAAAGAGTACCATTAACCCTGACTTGCGCGGTGCGACCGTGCAGAAAATATACCTTCCAGATCGCTGCGTTGTAGCTTGTAGAGTAAAGCCTGATTGTGGACGCTGTGGCCGAGATGGTGCGTCGCTAAGGCACATTGGGACGCTATAGCAAGCCTTAGAGTATTATCCGTAGCCCTGCGACCCATGCGAAAACCGGATTGCCTAAGGACCAAGACAAGCAGTAAAGGAAAAAGTTTTCTCCAGGGAAGAATTGCGCGGGCCAGTGAGAACATCTTAAGAGTTCCCCCTCGGAAGTAAGGGCGTTGTACTTCGCGGGAGGTCCCTCCGAAATCTTGGGAGTTGTCGTTTTAAATTGAAAGGTTTCATTCTAAATTGTTAGGCTTAAATATGCGTAATCGCATTCAAAATGTCGTCTTCTCGAACAAGAATTGAGTTCTACAAGCATTGATCTGGAGAAAAACACTTTAATTTGGTTCAAAATGAAACTAAATAAATTGGTAAGAAAAAGCAAGCAATCTCGTTGGATGTTTGAACAATGTCGGAATAGATCAGAAAAGCCAACACGTCTTAATTAGTTAATTTAAGAAAAACCGCGTGTTTCGTAAATTTGATTGTACAATTCAGAAGTTATATTCGGAACAGAATTCGCACTTGACAAGAGTGTCCGCGTTCCTTGAGACACTCTGGTTGTTGTCCCAATTGGCCGATGTCTCAAATTTTCTAATTTGACGACTGACGGAACACCCACAATGTCCAGGAAGTCATAAAAGGGCTCTTCTTTGATGGCGCTGATATCGACTGAGAGGCTTTCAGGGCCAGGGACCACTTCCCTCTTAACGGGTAGGGTCGCGGCTGGGTCCACGTCAGGGTCAGGATTTTCAGGTTGAACAATGCGGGCGGTGTCGGGTTTTTCGGTGTAAGATTGAATTTCTTCATTTGTCAGGCGTCGTAGCTGCACCGAGCAAGGAATAATTCCCCATCGACGACAAAGGCTCTCAATCAGCCATAGTCGTGACGATGTTCGGGGTCGTGGATCTGGTTCGTGACTGGTCGAAGCGCCTCTTCGGTTTGCAGGAAGACCATTAATTCGAAGGGGAGCTCGGAAGGTTCCTTTCGTGGCGAGGTTTTGGTCCCGAATTGGGCACTTAGGTAACCGTGCCTTCTGAACTTGACGTGCTTTATCGTATCGGCCTTGGTATCCACGCTTTGGGCAACCAGATGTTTTACATATTGTGTGTGTTCATTTGTGGGCATTCAAATCGGTTTTTCGTGCCGACGCGAAATGACATTGGTCACATTGAAAGGGTTTCTCGCCCGTGTGAGTTCATTTGTGGATAGCCAAATTGGTTTTAAGTGCAGACGCGTAATTTTATTGGTCACATTGAAAGGGTTTTATGCCCGTGTGTTTGCTTTTGTGGAAATTCAAAGAGTTTCTATGTGCAGATACGTAATTACACTAGTCACATTGAAAAGGTTTCTCGCCTGTGTGAGTTCTTTTGTGGATAGCCAAATTGGTTTTCCGTGCAGACGCGAAATTACATTGGTCACATTGAAAGGGTTTCTCGTCTGTGTGTGTACTTTTGTGGGCATTCAATTGGTCTATTCGGGCAGACGCGTACTTACACTGGTTACATTGAAAAGTATTGGAGTTTTAAATCCAATGTTAATCAGCAAAGCTACACTACACTAACTAACTAATGAAACTAGTGAGAAATCATAACGTAGTGATTTAAAAAAAACAAACGTTTATTAAGAATGAGTACTTTACAAGATGAACGACATATTAGGAGTGACGGCAATAATAAACGCTGTAAGCGAATATATATACACATAAGGTTAAAAAATAGTAATATAAGATTAGTGATTAAAAATATATCTTATTTACAATAAACATTTTTTAACCTATTACAAAAACTAAACGAGAAAAGCCGATAACGCTTTTTATCTTCAACAAAAAGGTTTCTCGCCTGTGTGAGTTCTTTTGTGGATAGCCAAATTGGTTTTCCGTGCAGACGCGAAATTACATTGGTCACATTGAAAGGGTTTCTCGCCTGTGTGAGTTCTTTAGTGAATAGTCAAACGGTATTGTTGTGCAGACGCGTAATTACATTGGTCATATTCAAAGGGTTTTTCGGCCGTGTGTTTTCTTTTGTGGATAGCCAAATTGGTTTTAAGTGCAGACGCGTAATTACATTGGTTACATTGAAAGGGTTTTATGCCCGTGTGTGTTCTTTTGTGGATAGCCAAATTGGTTTTAAGTGCAGACGCGTAATTACATTGGTCACATTGAAAGGGTTTTATGCCCGTGTGTTTGCTTTTGTGGAAATTCAAAGAGTTTCTATGTGCAGATACGTAATTACACTGGTCACATTGAAAAGGTTTCTCGCCCGTGTGAGTTCTTTTGTGGTTAGCCAAACAGGTTTTTCGTGCAGACGCGAAATTACATTGGTCACATTGAAAGGGTTTCTCGCCTGTGTGTGTTCTTTTGTGGATAGCCAAATTGGTTTTAAGTGCAGACGCGTAATTTTATTGGTCACATTGAAAGGGTTTTATGCCCGTGTGTTGGCTTTTGTGGAAATTAAAAGAGTTTCTATGTGCAGATACGTAATTACACTGGTCACATTGAAAAGGTTTCTCGCCTGTGTGAGTTCTTTTGTGGATAGCCAAATTGGTTTTCCGTGCAGACGCGAAATTACATTGGTCACATTGAAAGGGTTTCTCGCCTGTGTGTGTACTTTTGTGGGCATTCAATTGGTCTATTCGGGCAGACACGTACTTACACTGGTTACATTGAAAAGGTTTCTCTCCCGTGTGAGTTCTTTTGTGGTTAGCCAAACAGGTTTTTCGTGCAGACGCGTAATTACATTGGTCACATTGAAAAGGTTTCTCGCCCGTGTGAGTTTTTTTGTGGATAGCCAAACCGTTTTTTTGTGCAGATGCGTAATTATACTGGTCACATTGAAAAGGTTTCTCGCCGGTTTGTTTTCTTTTGTTAACAATTAAATATACCTTTTGGTTCGTGGCATAGTCGCACTCACAAGGAGACGACCCGAGGTGATAATCACCGATTTTGTTCAAACTCGGATATAGTGTACACCTCCATGTACCTTAAAAAAGCTGCGAGGGAAAAGTTGCGACGGGCTTTCTTTTTGCCATGGCAACCGAAAACGTTTTTGACAACATGATTTGTAATTTTTCCATTGAAAATAACATGGGAATCTGAAGGACTTTAAGGGTCCCTGTGAAACCTTTTAAAAAATAAAAAATTTTCAAAATTTCAAAAACGTTAAAATTACATTTAAATTTTTTTTAAAAATTAAATTTAATAAAGTTTAAATGCAATTTGGTCAATTGAGGGACCCTTAAAATCCTTCAGATTCCCACGTTATTTTCAATGGAAATAATTCCAAATCATGTTGTCAAAAAGGTTTTCGGTTGCCATGGCAAAACGAAAGCCCGTCGCAACTTTTCCCTCGAAGGTTTTTCAAATTACATGGAGGTGTACACTATACCCGAGTTTGAACAAAATCGGTGATTATCACCTCGGTTCGTCTCCTTGTCAGTGCACTTGTGTTTCTTCCCTTCTCGGCTGCTCATTTTGCCAGTTTGACGCTTAGAGTTCTACGCGATGTCTCTTTTAGAGTGAGGACCCTTACGAAAATGGGGGATCAAACTGCTAGTCAAGATTTGATAGCTTTTAGATCGGAAAATAGTATAATTTTTTATCCAAATTGGGATCAAATTGTGCCTTATAATTGATCCAAATTGGGATCAAATTGTGGCCTAATATTTGATACATATTTGGATGAAATTGTGCCCCAAAATTTTATCAAATTTAAAAAAAAAACAATTACACTTAACCAGGATCGAATTTCAGGCCCCAAATTTTGATCAAATTACAATCTTGTAATAGCCTTTTTCAGTGCTTGACTTAATTAAGTTTTTCGGATACCAAAACTGTTCAAAATCTAGAAAAATATTTAAATCTGTTAAATGCGTATACCATGACTGTGTAATGCTCTGAAAACCATAGAATGTACGTAATATAAAACCCTTTATTAATTCAATGCAATAGATCCATATATAACATTAAAAAAACTTAATCCATTGGTAGATTTGATACCACTTTAGCTGTCAATCCTAAAACGTTTCTGTTTCTTTCCTAATTTTGCTCAGTTTATTACCTAATGTTTTTACTATTTCCTTTTTTGTAACATTCGAATGTTTCTCGAGAACAGATTCTAGAAGTATGAATGATATTCTACCAAAATGGTCGAGAAACAAAATTGATCAGGAGAAAAATGTGACTTACGAATTAAATTCTTTATGGCGGGTCTAAATAGCCCTTGACGGGACTCCGTTGGTTTACCTTGCGGTGCGTTAGCTGCTCGGCCCATCACTGTGAGCACACCCTTCGATGTTCAATATTAATAATAATAATAATTTATAATTGTATGTAATTTTATTTTAAAATAGGCGAATAGTTTTTAAATGTATAGTTTTTAAAGTAAAAACCAATATAATTTTTTATAGTTAAAAACGTATGTCCATATATTTCAAAGGACATCGCACTTCTTCTATGGGATTTGGCTTTCGACCGATTTTTTTCAAATTTAAACATGTTTTTGGGTTTGATCAAAGGAGCTAAATTGTCCATTGCCATTTTTTCCTAGCTCCTATAGTTTGGCCAGTAGCAGCGGTCAAAAGTGGACGAAACTTAGTGTAGTCTATTTGTTAAAAGAAGTCTCGGCCCATCGTTTAGCGCTCTATGTTTGCGCGTCGCTAGTCCGGGCTCACTATCAATAGAGGTTTCTTGCCGAAATTCCGGGTGCTTCCCAAAACCGAGCGTCGTATTTGGTTTCGTTCTGTTCGTACGACGTTCTGATCATGGACTAATCAATACAGGGACGGAAGGCAGATAAGTTTTCGCGGACAGCGATTGTTAAATGTGCGCTCTGGCGGCGTTTTCTGGAACTAACGACAAAATGAGTCAAGGGGGATGAAACTAAAGGGGGTAGGGAAGGAATTCTAGTCAAGTTGAAAAGCAAGCATGGCGCGATGTGTAAGGTTAATTTATTTTAATTAAATTTATATTAAGTTGTATATTTAGAAATATGGATTTTTCTTCGTATACATACGAAACTTTGATCTCTATTTAACCCGAAAAAAAGAGAAATAAAACAGATTTGGGCGTTTCTAATATTGGTAAGATAATGTTTTCCAAGGCTTAGAAGATAAATTATATATAAATTATAAAATCATTGCATTCCTTTGGAAGGTGATGAATTTAAAAACTTGAGTTGGAGTAATCTACTAGCAAATGTTTCTGATACTGAATGTGAAAATGTACCTGACACAGACAAACATGTTGAGAATATGAAGAAATCCTCTGTAAACATATTTGACGATATATCTAATGGTAATAATGTTTATTATGTTATAACTGTTTATGCTGCTTGTAATATAATTCAATCATCACTACATAGATTCAACTTTTCATTCCAAAGTACCTGAAGAACACAGTTTATTAAAAACTGATTTAATAAATGTACTGAACGAAGAGACAGCTAAGAAAAAAGTGACACGAAAGAAAAAGGAACCTTTAAAGAATCAAATAGTGTCTGGTGAGTTTCATCACAAATATAACAGTCCTGCTCAGTGGTGTAAATAGCACTGCCGCTAACCCTGCAGCACAGAGGGGCCCCCAAAAGTTTATGATTAAGGAAAAAAGCCCCCCCCCCCAAGTCATTTTTGTGGGGGACATCGGAGTTCCTAGTTACGCCACTGGCCCTGCGTTTGCCATAGTATATGACTGATTTTATTTTTATTCTTACAGTGATATCTTATGACAAAATTTTTGATCCAGCTTGGGATCAAGCCATTGTTTCTTTAAATATTTTAAAGAAATTATGTGACGATGATAAAAAGAGGGACATTTTTTCATGGGTGAATTCAATACAAAAGGAATCTCAAATATATGTTGGGTTGAAACAATTGTACAAAGGTGTTTTCACTAGTACGAGGGAAGACAATGTATATGATAAACACAAATCTATATTCTTGTCTAATTTAATTAACTGATGTTGAAAAAGAAACTGGCGTTAAAAATTTTATTTTTCCCCTGTACAACAGTTTAATGTTGAATGCTAGAAGCGTAACGAGGGAAGATGTTGAAGAGAAAAATGCCGGGATAGAAAATAGTAATATTTTATATTATGTCAGTGGTACGGTGATTAATAAACTGTTGAAACCTTCTAAATCCAATGAGAGTCAAAAAATAGGAGCAGCGCTGAGAGAAATGGAAACTGAAAATATTGATAACAAACTGAGAGACTGGATTGACCAAAAAAATAGAAATGGACTGAAATATCCAAACCAAGAAGGATTTCAGTTGTTCCAGAAGATTTACAGTCATATATCAAAGTATTACAATGACCAGTACGTGTCTAAGAAAAAGGTGAAAACGATTAACTCCATAAAAGCGGACAAGTATTTGGAAAATTTGTGGAAAAACATTTGCAAACAAGCAGAAGTTACTCCAGAACAAGGGGAACCCATTTTTCAAGTCATCATAGCTACTTCATTAAATACTGCCGGCAATGGCCACACGAAGAAATTGAGAAATAATTTGAAATGCCAAGCAAGAACGAAGCGCTTGCAAACTAAATTCAATATATATATGACTGTAAATCTTCTGGAACAACTGAAATCCTTCTTGGTTTGGATATTTCAGTCCATTTCTATTTTGTTGGTCAATCCAGTCTCTCAGTTTGTTATCAATATTTTCAGTTTCCATTTCTCTCAGCGCTGCTCCTATTTTTTGACTCTCATTGGATTTAGAAGGTTTCAACAGTTTATTAATCACCGTACCACTGACATAATATAAAATATTACTATTTTCTATCCCGGCATTTTTCTCTTCAACATCTTCCCTCGTTACGCTTCTAGCATTCAACATTAAACTGTTGTACAGGGGAAAAATAAAATTTTTAACGCCAGTTTCTTTTTCAACATCAGTTAATTAAATTAGACAAGAATATAGATTTGTGTTTATCATATACATTGTCTTCCCTCGTACTAGTGAAAACACCTTTGTACAATTGTTTCAACCCAACATATATTTGAGATTCCTTTTGTATTGAATTCACCCATGAAAAAATGTCCCTCTTTTTATCATCGTCACATAATTTCTTTAAAATATTTAAAGAAACAATGGCTTGATCCCAAGCTGGATCAAAAATTTTGTCATATGATATCACTGTAAGAATAAAAATAAAATCAGTCATATACTATGGCAAACGCAGGGCCAGTGGCGTAACTAGGAACTCCGATGTCCCCCACAAAAATGACTGGGGGGGGGGGCTTTTTTCCTTAATCATAAACTTTTGGGGGCCCCTCTGTGCTGCAGGGTTAGCGGCAGTGCTATTTACACCACTGAGCAGGACTGTTATATTTGTGATGAAACTCACCAGACACTATTTGATTCTTTAAAGGTTCCTTTTTCTTTCGTGTCACTTTTTTCTTAGCTGTCTCTTCGTTCAGTACATTTATTAAATCAGTTTTTAATAAACTGTGTTCTTCAGGTACTTTGGAATGAAAAGTTGAATCTATGTAGTGATGATTGAATTATATTACAAGCAGCATAAACAGTTATAACATAATAAACATTATTACCATTAGATATATCGTCAAATATGTTTACAGAGGATTTCTTCATATTCTCAACATGTTTGTCTGTGTCAGGTACATTTTCACATTCAGTATCAGAAACATTTGCTAGTAGATTACTCCAACTCAAGTTTTTAAATTCATCACCTTCCAAAGGAATGCAATGATTTTATAATTTATATATAATTTATCTTCTAAGCCTTGGAAAACATTATCTTACCAATATTAGAAACGCCCAAATCTGTTTTATTTCTCTTTTTTTCGGGTTAAATAGAGATCAAAGTTTCGTATGTATACGAAGAAAAATCCATATTTCTAAATATACAACCTAATATAAATTTAATTAAAATAAATTAACCTTACACATCGCGCCATGCTTGCTTTTCAACTTGACTAGAATTCCTTCCCTACCCCCTTTAGTTTCATCCCCCTTGACTCATTTTGTCGTTAGTTCCAGAAAACGCCGCCAGAGCGCACATTTAACAATCGCTGTCCGCGAAAACTTATCTGCCTTCCGTCCCTGTATTGATTAGTCCATGATCAGAACGTCGTACGAACAGAACGAAACCAAATACGACGCTCGGTTTTGGGAAGCACCCGGAATTTCGGCAAGAAACCTCTATTGATAGTGAGCCCGGACTAGCGACGCGCAAACATAGAGCGCTAAGCTATGGGCCGAGACTTCTTTTAACAAATAGACTACACTAAGTTTCGTCCACTTTTGACCGCTGCTACTGGCCAAACTATAGGAGCTAGGAAAAAATGGCAATGGACAATTTAGCTCCTTTGATCAAACCCAACAACATGTTTAAATTTGAAAAAAATCGGTAGAAAGCCAAATCCCATAGAAGAAGTGCGATGTCCTTTGAAATATATGGACATACATTTTTAACTATAAAAAATTATATTGGTTTTTACTTTAAAAACTATACATTTAAAAACTATTCGCCTATTTTAAAATAAAATTACATACAATTATAAATTATTATTATTATTAATATTGAACATCGAAGGGTGTGCTCACAGTGATGGTCATCATTTGAGAAATGCAAACCTCAAGCCGTATAATAGCGAAGATGATGAAAGACTTCAGGTAACTCACAAATACAATCCTTTGGAATTTATAGGATTTATTTTTAAAATGGCTATTACTTTTGACAGTGGCTAAAGGAAACATTCCTTGGATATCTTAATGAATGGGAAACATACGTGAACAACTCCGAAGCTAAACCTGACCAAAAGAAAAAAATGCTGCTTAGTAGAGAAACGTTAGAGATAAGGGAGGCGATCTACCGATAGGGGCCCCTGCGGGCGGGGGAAACGGGGGTGAAACAGGCCCCTGTGGGGGAAGCATTCCCCCCATTTTGCGTACATTTTCGGCAGGTCAAAAGGTTAGCTGATTTACGAGGTCAATAGGTTAGATGATTTACGATGTTATACCACCTCATAAAACCTAGTTGGTAACCCCCTCCCTCATTTTATGTCAATAGATGATCTCCCTATTCGGCGGGCGGTGTGGACTGACACGATGTTATGCAAACAGCTATAAACCGTTTAAATAGGCCCGTCAAAACCGGTGAATGTCTGGCCCCTGTCTTTCGAGTTGGTAATAAATAGTTCAAAGGGTTTCCGCCGACAAACACTTTCAAACACTTTCGGGCCCCTAAGGGTTGTAAAAGGGTAGCGTAAAATAGCGGGTGGTCATCGGTAAAATCGCTGTCTTACGGCCCTAAGGGGTAAAAGGGAGCTTGCCCGTAAAATAGCCACAGCAGGCGTCTTCGCTAAAAGTGTTGAGTAAAAAAAAAAGAGCTGAGTGTATACAAATTATAGGGTTTTATTATTGCTCCCAATCGCTAAAAATTGGCTTTTTTTCCCATTCACTATAAATCGCAGCAGTTTGCCAGAATTAGTTTAATCTCTCCGAAATAATTAATGTACCCAAAATTGGACCGCCAGTTTATTATTCTTTTTAGCGGGATCTCTATGGGCGTTTAACATTACAATAAAGCTAAAGGGTCCAGTTTGGGGTACATTTGGTCCGAAATGGGGTACATAGGGGCGAAAATGGTGACTTTGGTCGTTTTTAGGGTAAATTTGGTCCATTTGGGTCCATTTTTGGGTACATCCGAATTGCAGTTGGAAAAACGAAGAGCCGTAATTTGCTCCACCCATCCCTAAACTCCTTAAATTTATTGCTATAATTTATTTATCGCTGGTGAACCCTTGAATATAATTAATAAGGACAAGTTATTTAAATTTAATTTAGAACTTTTGTTTACATGATTACGACTAATCCGATATGATATATAATCCGTTGAAATCGTAATTTATCTATATAATTGTAATTAATTCGACATATTAAAGGGTTGAAACGAACTACCTTCTGCAACTTGTATAAATAATTTAATTAAAAGTTCTAACTCACGTATTTGTAGTGTCTAGCCGCAGTATCGTCTGACATACGAGGGACAGCGACTTCCCACCCCCCCACACCCCACAGTCGCATTCGAATCTTCTTTAACTAAGAACTCTCTGCATAATTAATTTTTATAAAGCAAAAAATTAACCTTATTAATAGTTAATTAATAAGTTATATAAATAATTATGCTTTATATGCTTTACGTAATGTGTTTACTTCTATATTAAGCTATTTTAAATACCATTATTGGCTCTAGTACATACCATAAATATAATATAGCAAATTTGAGGGTGTGTATTGACAATATAAATACCAAAACAGAAAAAAAAAATAACCTTGTTTAGCGTTTTACGATTGGAAATTTATTATCAATGATCGTTATATAGTGATATACCATTTCTTATCTTGATAAGTTTACAGGTAGAGGTAACCATTATTACGTTACAATGCGGTTTTTGTTATGGAACCAATGACAATAAGCTTTAAAATTTGCTTATCTTTGAAAAAAAGTCTCTTATTTCCAAGAACTATCTTATCGTTGTAGATGCTCTAGAATTTTTAAAGAGGAAATGGCTGTGCGATATAATATTATTTTGGCGTATTTCAATAGGTTTTTCTATAAAATGTTCAACGGCCGGTCTCCGTCACGCAACGCCAACTTCACTAATAAAATTTGGCAGTACTTTTTTATTTCCTCTTGGCCATCGAAATCTCATAGGTATCTACAATGCTGCCACCTACGGCCGAGCTTGTCGCCAGTTCGTTTTGAACCTTCAGCCAATGAGAGGCCGTAGAGTGGTTCCACCAAGGAGGATAATAATTATCCTTGGTAAATATAATAAAATAGAAACTTACTTTTTTTTTTCTCTTTGACGGTACAAAGGGATACAATATTTCCATCAACGCGACTTCCCACCCCACCACACCCCACAGTCGCATTCGAATCTTCTTTAACTAAGAACTCTCTGCATAATTAATTTTTATAAATTAAAAAAATAACCTTATTAATAGTTAATTAGTAAGCTATATAAATATTTATGCTTTATATGCTTTACGTAATTTGTTTACTTCTATATTAAGCTATTTTAAATACCATTATTGTCTCAAGTACATACCATAAATATAATATAGCAAATTTGAGTGTGTGTATTGACAATATAAATACCAAAACAGTAAAAAAAAATAACCTTGTTTAGCGTTTTACGATTAGAAATTTATTATCAATGATCGTTATATAGTGATATACCATTTCTTATCTTGATAAGCTTACAGATAGATGTAACCATTATTACGTTACAATGCGGTTTTTGTTATGGAACCAATGACAATAAGCTTTAAAAAAAGTATCTTATTTCCAAGAACTTGTATAATTATCTAGAATGTACTAGAGCTATTAGATATTTTGGATGAAAGGCGATCTAAAATTTATGCTTGTTTACTTAATTATTTCATTTAACCTCATTTTGGGTATGATCACTGTAGTACAAACATTGATCATAAACGATATCCTTAAACAATCATCAAATTGATAATATTATATTTTTAATGATTAATTAATCGCTTGTTTTATTTTTTTATTACCTTAAGACATTTTCTCGTTATTTAATAAATTAATTGTACATTATTTATCGTTATTTAGTTTTTCGTTGAGCAAAGTTTTTTGTCTATGATTATTTGATAAAAAACGTCTCTTATTCACAAGAACTTGTATATTTATCGAGAATGTACTAGCGCTATTAGATATTTTGGAGGAAAGGCGATCTAAAATTTATGTTTATTTACTTAATTATTCCATTTCACTCTAGCCTTAACCCAACCAGTGTTTATTCTTTATATTTAAATAAAGCATATGATGTTTTTTATATTGACAACATTCAGATTAATCAGAAGCGAAGATATAAGAAAAGGTTTTTAGTGGATTATCCATTTCAGAAGACCAACGTCAGTGAATGAATTGGGCGAAATTTGGAATGATGTAATGAATAAGGGAATTATACATAACATAAAACTGAATTGTTGGAAGATACAGGGGTATATCAAATGAAGGTGCTGAATAAGTAAACGTTATCTGAAACACTTAACTTGGAAGAAAATCAAAATAGGGCTGATATTATTTCTACCCTCAGAACCCACATTTTATACTTTATATACGGAGATCCCCCAAAAATCGAGAACAGTTTATGAATAGACTCGGTTCGAGTAAAACGTATTTGTTTGTCTTCTTCGAATATAATCCAAATGGGTCGAAACAAATATATTCAGTGTCCAAGTTGCGAGAAACGAATACGTGGCTATAGATTAAAATCCCATAAATGTAAACGTACATCGTGTACAACATGCAATAAATCGTTTAAATCACAACTGAGTCGGCATATTAGACGGTGCAGTCTAAGCCCTCACAAAGTAAACTTAGGTAAAGTAGAAGCGGAAATTGATAAACAACGAGTCCGCGCAGAAGCCGTTGCTCGATCGGGACTACCATCGCATCTTTTTGGAAATTTTACAAGTGCTTGGGTGGAACAAATGAAAACCCCTAAACGAATAAACAAAGATATAGAACTAAGACCATGGCAGAAAAGTTTATTGGAACATTTAATTCTCTCAGACAGAAAAATAATATTTGTAATAGGAAAAGATGGAAATGAAGGAAAATCGTGGATGTTAAATTACTTGAAATCCCGTAAGCCCGACTTTGTACATTGTCAGCAAGTGACAGTTTCGGGGAGTGAAATGCTTTTTCAATTGAAAAAAGTTTGCTCTGGTGTGAACCACTTTTTCTTTAACACCTTGAGAAGTACAAAAAAATGTGACGAACACTTGGCAGTATTTGAAAGTTTAAAAGATGGTGAAATTGTTAGTACGAAATATAATTGTGTGAGTATAAATATTAGTACTCCAAATGTAGTTTGTGTTTTTGGAAATTATATGCCTGAATCTTACGGTTTAAGTTCTGATAGAATTGTACGATTTTATATAAAAAATAATTATTTTTGTAAATATTCATTATATAATATGTATAGTAGAAATGTTAATATAAAATTTGCGTAATTGAGGACGTGTGAATATAAAAATAGTAAACTTAAGGTTGTTTGCGTTTAATTCCCGATTTTTTTGGTATATGTTCATATTATAGCCGTCCTCAGGTTATCTATATAAAAACATGAAAAGAAAGAATAATAAAATTGTTGATTTAAAACAGAAAAGGTATGTCTGTCAAATGTTTGAGTTTTCTTACATTTATTTCATATACATTTCTACATGTTTTTATTTCAGTGTAATAAAGTCCCTAACACTTATGAATAGATAATTGTATAATTGATTTACAAGTTATTAGAGTTAGAAATTTAGTCTTAGCAATTGTTTTTTCACGCTTTATTTAAGTCAAGCAATAACATTTTTAAAAATGACAGCTGTTAAACGAAATAAAATAAGCATTTTTGAACTTTTTATATTAATTATGTTTTATTATTTATAACGATATGGATTTCAATACATTTGAAGAAGCGAGTAAACTCAGCTTATCAGACTTGGGCAAAGTGGTTTTTAAGTGATGGTGGTAAATAATAAAATATACTTCAGCTTTTGAATAAGATTTTTTTTCGATCCAACCGATATCCTTTATATAAAAGCTGAAGCAATTTATCCATTCAATTCAACAAGCATTAAAAAACCCGGTTCAAGTCAGAATAGCTGTGCAAAGTACTAATAACGTAGAAAATGTTTTTGGGGTTCAATTGACCTGATGAAAAATTCTCATATGGTAAAGTTACTGGACTGATGGAAGCTTCAGTGTTTTCAGAGCGAAGTCTTAATTGCATATTCTAAGTTTTTTTAAAAACAAGTTTATTTCTAAAAATGAAAAGGACATGTTTTATCGGGGGCAAACGTTTTCCGTGTGAATGGAGAAATGATAATTAAAGAGTTAGCTATTTACGATACGGAAACGGAGAAGCATAACGTCTGGACCTTTAAACCACCATATCCATATTCCAGTCTTACGGAAGACGATAAATGGCATTGTAGATGGTTGTATTGGAACATTTGCGATCTCCGTTGGGACGACGGACAGGAAGACTACAACAGCCTAGGAGCCATCGCAAATTATATAAAAGAACAAGGGTTCTAGTTTTTTTTGGAAAGGTTTACTAAAGGCCAAAGTTTTATCGGATTTCATAGGAGTTAACGTCAAGAACGTCGAGGATTTAGACTCTCCTAAATTATCTACCATTCTTTGTATAAATGCTCCTAAACATTGTCATTTTCACCGTGACCCTAATAATTGCGCCGTTGTGAAATCTCACAAAATCGCTGTGTGGTACAGCAAAATCGTATGTAAGAAAATATGATTCGTTTTAATATTATTTTTGTTACTTTTTCATCACATTGGTTTTACGTTATTTCCGTTTTCTAAAATTACGTTTCTTAAATAGCGTAACGTATTAAAGTTGAATAAAGAGTTTTTAATTTAATTTTAATTTTAGTGTTTTTATAATATCTTTATGACTATATTTGTATTGTTTAACTTCTTTCATTTTTAAAAATGTAATTGCTTGACTTAAATAAAGCGTGAAAATTATTAGTTTCGAAATGATATTTACAAATCTTATCCACTCTAAAGTCCATCTTTCGGGAATTAGTAAGTATTTCATACCAACTAACTTAATTAAGTATTTTTAGAAGTGAAGAGAAACACATTGTGAAAAACCAAATGAAAAGAGACTTTAAACGGTTTTAAAATTCTTAATATATTTTTTTAAAAAATCCAACGTTTAGGAGGAACTGTTCCTCCTTCTTTCATCCCAGCATGTATCCCCTTTTATCATGGTTTCTCTCCAAGAAATAGCCAAAAATCTTAAATCAGTAGGTCTCAATCTTATTTATCACCCACCGCCCAAATTGTCAGCTTTATTATGTAATAACAAAGAACCAACTGCCCTCCTCGACAAGGCCATCATTTATAAAATCTCCCGTGATTGTGGTGATTATTACATTGGGCAATGCCGTCGCCCATTTCATCAAAGGCTTAAAGAGCCCCAAAAAATATAAACAACCCGTACAATAATTCTGCCCTTAGCGAACACGTTCGTGTTTTTGGGCCATAATGCTAGGTGGGACTCAATAGACATACTAGCTCGACCAAAATTATATAAAACTCATTTTAATGTACGCGAATCCATCGAAATTTAAAAAATAAATCTGCGCAATGTTTAAACCGTGACGATGGTCCCTTTAACTTATACACGTTTTCTCCACTTTTTAAACGTGTTTATGGTCCTCACCCTCTCACGCACACACAACAAACCAATTCCTCCTCTCGCAGAATCCACCCATTCCGACAATAGTAGCCTCGAGCGCGAACGAAGATATCGAGCCCATATAACACTTCGACGGGGGTCGACTCGCCTTTGAGAAAAAACGCTCGTGGCTAAAGAACAGTAACCTCCACTATATGTATGCATAAATATTTTTTCGTCCCAAAGTTTTACCATTGTACTGTCAGACTTTTAAAAATCCCTGAAGAAGGAGGAATAGTTCCTCCGAAACGTTCGATTTTTTAAATAAATATATTGTGAATTTTAAAAACGGTTAAAGTCTCTTTTCATTAAGTATTTTTAAATATTTGAATATCGGAATTGTATTTTGCCGCGTTAAAAGTAGAGTTTAAATGTATAGTCGTTTTAAGAAATACTCGTGATATAGGGTCAAGTGCCAAGCATATTTAAGTACTACAATGATATTAAAATAAAGTTTAAAAATATTTCCATTCTACGTTACTTTAACAACGAATATTCTATGACGTCAAAACACTCAAATCCATGTTTCAAATTCAAATTAACCGCGCAAAACACTTAAATCTATGTTTTCATTTGATTTTTAAATTAACCGCGACGCGCCCCCCGACCGCGCCCCCCCCCCGAGAAATCCGCGCCCCAGACCACGTCCCCCCAGGGGAAATCAGAGCACGCGCGCAAGACGGTGAGGTGGGGAGGGTAGCATGTCTTATGGGAAACCAAAGTCATGTTAAAATTTGTTTCAGCTTCAATTTTAAATATATATAATTAAACAAAATGAAAGAAAGAAATAAAAAATATAAAAAAACATAGTTTGAAATTATGGTCGTTGTCGGAATTCGCGAACATATCGGGTCTTCTATCTAAGCGTGATACCACCTTTGAGGTCGGGGATGGTTAACTTTTAGTCAATAGATAAAGCTCTCAAAATTATTCGTAAAACGTTTTGATCAAGTAATTTATATTTCTGTATTATCCCAGTAATAAGCCGAGTTGGATAATTTTTCGATTCAATTATTGTAATTCTGGGCAAAAAAATTGCATGTCATTAAGTTATCGCATTGAAAGAAGCTTCAGTGTTTTCATAGTGAAATGTAAGGGAAGTTGGCTTTAAATATAATGGAAAATTACCCATTGAGTATGGTAGCAGATGAAAAAAAATTAATTAGCCAAACTAATACTGTAATATATGCAAATATTTCACTCAGAATCAAAATTATTGACTCCCAAAAAATATTTAGCTATTTTATTATTAACCTACAGAGCTAGTCAGACTTAGGGAAGCGTGTTTTAAGATATGTTTAAAATTAACTTGATAAAAACAATGCTTGAGTTTTTAATTTTACGATACAGAGTGGCTCCCATTTAATGTGATGATTCTGAGTGAAAAATTTTCAAAAGTCAAAGTTATTGGATTGCATGAAACTTTAGTGTTTTCAGTTTGAAATTTAAGGGAAGTTACCGTTTTTAAAGTGATGGTTAAATTAGAATTCAAAAAAATAAATAATTTCAGGTTTTATATAACTGATATAGGGTGGATCCATAAAAAGTAATTTTTTTAAATTGAACACCATCTCTTCTGAATACCTGTGTTGGTTAATTCTAGGGTGGTTACATATTTTTTTCGATTAAATAATTGTAATTCTGGAAAAAATGCATGTAATAAAGTTATCGCATTGAAAGAAGCTTCAGTTTTTTCATAGTGAAATGTAAGGAAAGTTGGCTTTAAATATATTGGACAATTATCTTTGTTATTCTATGTTCACCCGTTGAGAATGGTAGCAGGTGAAAAAAATAATTAGCCAACTGTAATATATGGAAAATTTTCACTAAGCATCACAATTATTAAACCCAAAAAATATTTAGCTATTTTATTATTACCCTACAGAGCTAGTCAGACTTAGGGAAGCTTGTTTTAAGATATGTTTAAAATTAACTTGATAAAAACAATGCTTGAGCTTTTAAATGATACAGGGTGGATACCGAAATTGAAGAAAAGCTTGCTAAATGAAATTTTTTTACTTCCTAACATAATCAATAGGTGATCACAGACTTAAAAAGATAATTTTCAACTATATTGTAAGGTAACTTCCCTTAATTATCACTCTGAAAACACTGAAGTTTCCTTCAATCCAATAACTTTAACATATGCAAATTTTTCACTCGAATCATCACATTAACTGAACCCAGAAATATTTATCTCTGTTAATAGTACTCTACACAGCTATTCAGACGTGCAACGTTTTTAAAGTGATGGTTAAATTAGAATAAAAAAATAATATGTAAATGATATAGGGTAGATACACAAAAAAAATCTAATTTAAAAGCTGAAGTAATTTTCTTTTAAATTGAACACTACAAATATAGTTTTCGCATTTTAACTTTAAATATAGACTATTTTACCATTCTCGAGTATCTTGCATATTGAAATTGTTACGCATACGGGGTTACCATTTAATTTTGGAATAGATCACCGAAATGTTTTAATTAAAATATCTTTTATTTTCTACAATAATTACCTTTTATTACCATAAATAATGCAAAATACTCTGTACGTTCAATACGTTTAAATAGCTTTCCAAAATGTAAATATAGGTAGTAAAATACTATAAAAACCCCCTGACTCTACGTTTAATACGTTAAAATAGCTTTCAATACGCCAAATATAGGTGGAAAAATAATAGAAAAACACACATAATATTATTATTTTTAAATTTTTGGAAATACACAACATCCACCAGTTACTTCGCAATATGACAAATTGGCTGCTCTCTTAGTGCCTAACATATCACAATTTACACACAAATATATGCGTGGTAACGCTTTTAATACACCTGGAGGAATTCTTATACTTAGAATTCTTTTAGATTGGAAATAAACAGCTTTACGGTACTTCAAACCGATTGAGTATCCGTCACAGTACCATGCTAGCCCTCCGACAGTTGGAACATGAAAAACTGAACCGTCACAATATATACAGAAGTAGTCACCAGTTCTTAATAATGACGTGATTCCGTCTTTCTTCAATTCTTCGACTGATATTGCATTCACTAGTGGTAAATACACGCTTGGTTATAAATTCATATATAATTCTTATAATAGTTTCTAGTGAAGGCTACCAGTAATTAAGAATTAACATTACAACTAAATAATTATATATAAAAATAATGTGATTTCTAAGCTAGCTTTAAAAAAAATAACCGAAAACAATCTTACTTTTGAAAAATGACTCTTTAATATCAAAAATCGTCTGTCATACTCGGAAACAATTAATTGATCACTGATGCCGTTTCTAATATTTCTTCAGCTTTTAAAGAAAAAAAAAGAGTTACTCGAGAATGGTAAAATAGTCTATACTTAAATTTAAAGTGCGTTTTAAATTGAAGTGATTCTTATTTTGTATTCCACTTTCACAATGGGAAAAGTGTCTTTCTCAAATGTTGTAATTGTACTAATAGATATGATTGTTATAACTATTTAAATCCATAAGATAGAATCGTTCAGTACTTTGCGGATATAAAAAGAGGGACTCGGTCAAATGGAAATATTTTTAAACTTCATTTTAATATAATTAGCGTGTAAGTGGTTCATGTACCCAAAATTGAACCGCAAGTTCAGATATGCAAATACATAGAAAATATTATAAAAGCATCTTAACTCTACTTTTAATACATCAAAAAAAATTCCGATATTAAAATATTTCAAAATACTCAATTAATGTACTAAGTTACGTTTAAAAAGAACCTATCGTAAACACGAATTCCTCCAATTGTTAAACATAGATTCCAGATTAGATGGTGTATGTATGATGGGTAAGACTCTTGTCAGAAAGATGAATTTTTATTTTAATACGTTAAAATACATTTCGACTATACAAATATAGTTTTCGCACTTTAAATTTAAATATAGACTATTTTACCATTCTCGAGTATCTTGCATATTGAAATTGTTACGCATACGTGGTTACCATTTAATTTTGGAATAGAGCACCAAGCTAAAAAAATAAAAATTGATAAAAACTTACATGGCTACGTCCTCATCCGAGAACAGCGGAGATGGATTTTACATTTTTGGTGGGAACAATCGTTTGTTATAACCATTTTAGCGCGAAGAATCCACACCTGATGTAAAAACGACACTTTTAGCTAGCGAGAGGAGACACCCGCTGTGTCTATTTTACGCGCTGGGGGTAAGGGCCATTCTCTAGCTACCCTTTACCCCTTAGGGCCGATATTCCGTAAGACAGATAGCTTTGCGCATCGTGAAAGTGTTTGAAAATAATGTTACAAGGGGAAAGTGTTTGTCGGTGAAAATAGTTATGAATAGATACACAAAAGGCTCGACCCATTGAACTATTTGGATTTATTTCATAACACCACTCGCACGTGGAGAAAAGTGTTTGACAGATGCCGTAGGGGGGCAATTACTCGGGTTTATAGCTACTGGCTGTTTGCATAACATCATGTCAGATGATTCCACCAGCCCTACCGAATAGGGACGATCCCGCCTCTCCCGTTAGTCGGCTTATCGCGAACAATCCTAAAAACGCATTACTAATCGCGTTGATTTTACTTTTAATGGGACTTGTAGAATTTCTATCTCTTTGGTTTACCAATATGGCCGTCGCTATACACATAACACCGCAAAATTTGACTAATCGCGTGAGTCATTGAGTCAACCCATTACGTCATCCTGATTACGTCATCAAATTATTATCTATATATAAGACATTCACCCCCGTCATCCATCGGCAGTACACTACAAACCGTTTCTCGAGCATCATGTCTAAACGAAGCTGTGTAGATAACGTTCCAGGGCCTACTAAAATGTCTAAATTTGATCCGACTCAGCGGAAAGTTAACCCTCGGTATTCACTTTCATCCGAGCTTTTCGTTACTACGGGGTTTACGTCTGAACTCGATATATCTGTAGCTCTATGCAATAAAATCACACACCAGGTCTTTGAGATGTCTTCGCGCGCCTGGGATGATTTATACGGCCACTGGGAACAAATAAATGATCCACAAAGGCTCCCCTTTCGATCACCGTTCCCGCTATCTGATGCGCTAGTGACCGCTGCCATGTCTGACCAAAAAGAATTAACCTTGCAAAGTACGATATCCGAAGCGTCGGTGGTAATCAAAGCGCCGGAAACTCGAGAATTGGACAGACTCAAATATTTCATTAATTCGCACATTCAACTCCTTAAAGTGAACCAAAAACTCTTTGAATTAATGAGTTACGTCATAACCGATAATTATCGTAAAATTTACGAAATATTGTATAAAGAACCATGCGCACCCAACAATTTATTTATATCCGTTGAACATGAAAGGTATGATACCGTTGTCCGCTACGCGTCCAATTACGTAACAGCATTTAAAATTATTGAAGATTTTAAAGAAACAGTTGCCAACCAAAATATGTTTTGCGTATTTAACTTGTACAATTTGTTCGCTATGTTATCTACAAACCATAAATATATTAAAACTAAATTGTTTTATCTTTAAACGTTTTTTTTTCATCCGCTTAATGTACTGTAACTTTGACTGTATAAATAAAACCTTATAATTTGTATACACTCTGCTCTTTTTTTCCAAAACACTTTTACCGATGACCGCCCGCTATTTTACGGTACCCTTTTACAACCCTTAGGGACCCGAAAGTGTTTGAAAGTGTTTGTCGGCGAAAACCCTATTTATTACCAACTCGAAAGACAGGTGCCCTAGGCCCGACATTCACCGGTTTGGCCCCGGAAACTATTTAACGGCTGTTTGCATAACATCGTGTCAGTCCACACCACCTGCGAAATAGGGGCATATAACCTATTGACCCATGGTAACATCGTAAATCATCTAACCTATTGACCCTAAAATGGGGTGCCTCCAGCTATTGACCTTTTGACCTGCCGAAAATGTACGCAAAATGGGACCCCTACGGGGGCCTGTTTCACCCCCATTTCCCCTATTTAACGGCTGTTTGCATAACATCGTTGTCCACACCGCCATAGGGGCAGATAACCTATTGACCCATGGTAACATCGTAAATCATCTAACATCGTAAATCAGCTAACCTTTTGACCCCGCCGAATATTGCCGCAAAATGGGGGCCCGTTTCACCCCCGTTTCCCCCGCCCGCAGGGGCCCCTTATCGGTAGATCGCCTCCCTTATCTCTAACGTTATCTGGGCTACGACAAACTAGTAAGTTAATTTTGGTCGAGTGCGCTAAAATGCATTATTATCTAACGTTAATTTTTATTTACTTAAAGCGTATGCCATGCTGGAAATTATACCATTTTTACTTGAGCGGGTAGCAAAGTTTGTTCTAACAGCAAGGTTTAACCAAGACCCTGTGGAGCAGCTTTTTAGCAAACACCGGCAGGCGTGCAAGGCTGGTTCGAAGCCAACGGTGTATCAGTATTCACGTAATAGCCTTAGATTACAAACGCTACACGATGGAAATATTCTTGTAAAATCCGTTGGAGGAAATACAGAAACACGTTAATTAAAAATTTTATTTCAAAACAGTAAACCTTATCACAATTAAAAATTTTATTCCAAAATAGTGAACCCTTTAACCTTATCACAATTAAAAAATTTATTCCAAAATAGTGAACCCTTATCACAATTTAAAATCACTTTTTTAATTTTAGTTTTGTACTTATTTAATTTTTGACAACGACTTCTACTTTTGCACGTGTGTTTTCTTTTGAGTTGAATTTAGTTTGCAAGCGCTTCGTTCTTGCTTGGCATTTCAAATTATTTCTCAATTTCTTCGTGTGGCCATTGCCGGCAGTATTTAATGAAGTAGCTAGGATGACTTGAAAAATGGGTTCCCCTTGTTCTGGAGTAACTTCTGCTTGTTTGCAAATGTTTTTCCACAAATTTTCCAAATACTTGTCCGCTTTTATGGAGTTAATCGTTTTCACCTTTTTCTTAGACACGTACTGGTCATTGTAATACTTTGATATATGACTGTAAATCTTCTGGAACAACTGAAATCCTTCTTGGTTTGGATATTTCAGTCCATTTCTATTTTGTTGGTCAATCCAGTCTCCCAGTTTGTTATCAATATTTTCAGTTTCCATTTCTCTCAGCGCTGCTCCTATTTTTTGACTCTCATTGGATTTAGAAGGTTTCAACAGTTTATTAATCACCGTACCACTGACATAATATAAAATATTACTATTTTCTATCCCGGAATTTTTCTCTTCAACATCTTCCCTCGTTACGCTTCTAGCATTCAACATTAAACTGTTGTACAGGGGAAAAATAAAATTTTTAACACCAGTTTCTTTTTCAACATCAGTTAATTCAACAAAATTATCACTATCTTTTTGAACGATGTCAATTAAACTAGACAAGAATATAGATTTGTGTTTATCATATACATTGTCTTCCCTCGTACTAGTGAAAACACCTTTGTACAATTGTTTCAATCCAACATATATTTGAGATTCCTTTTGTATTGAATTCACCCATGAAAAAATGTCCCTCTTTTTATCATCGTCACATAAACTGTTGCGTTCTACAAAATCGTTAAATTTAAATAAATCAGGGGGGTTTCTGTAGCTTTCGAGAAATCGGTGTTCTTTTTCCTGGAAATATAGATAGTAGTCCTTGCCTTTTCGATGTGTCGGTGTTGACGATGTATAGCGAGGGCAACGATTTGACGATTTTGGGTAGCTTATCTGCGGGGTAGATTCCCCTGAATATATTCTTGACGTACGGGTCACGCTTCAGGATTCTTTCGAGTTGACGCGAGTCCATTATGAGCTTTGATCGAATAAAACCGCTCTGTTTTTGTCTATTTCAACCAATGATTGATATTCCGAATAGTATACAACGCTAACCGTTGACGGTAACGCTTCCCCGAAGATTAATTCTAGGCGAACGCTCCCATTCTTTAAAAGGTTGAAACATTCGGTTGAGCTTCCGTTGAGATCCGGGGTTAAATCAAATACGAAAAGAGCGTTTCCATTGGCAAATTCATCACGTCCAATAAAATTGCCTTCGTCAATATTCCATTGACCAGTTTTTTGAATTGATTAGCGTAAGAGCGCATAAAAAGGTTTTCTTTGAAGTTTGGGATTAAAGGCTTCTGGGGGACACTACTCCCGTCAACGTATAAAGCTATTTGAGTCAGCGAGAAATTTTGGAAGTTGAACGGAGACATTTTGAAATCACCTAAAAAGGCATTCTGGTCGACTAAACCAATGACTACTTTATTTGGTAGTTGACCGCTATATAAATTGTCCTTGACAGCTATCTTGTTTCCGCTGGAAATGGAAAAAGAATTGCATTCTGTTCTCGTAAATGATAATTTCATGTTGGTCAATTCCATCGTCTTAGCATGCGCAAGCATTATCTCGGGTGTCAATTTAACTTTTCTAATGAACATTGACGCGTGGGTAAAAACGACTTTGCATTTCGTACCATCCGTGTGTAAACAGAATTCATTAGGGCTTTTAATAAACTTAAAATTCACGTCGATCATGTTAGGAATAAATCGATTTTGATGGCAAATATCAGCGTGTACCACTCCAATCATATCTATTACCCCTTCTTGAGCAAATTTTGCACGATTCTTGAATCCATTGTTATTAAAAAATCCATCAAATATTCCCGCTTCGTCTTTGTAGAAGAGTGCACCCGTTAAGAAACTCTTTTTAGCTGGTCCACCAAATGTCAAAAGAGTTTGGATCATGCTCTTGTAAGGGTACTGTTGAGGTAACTGATCTGTCTCCCAATGAGACGTGAACTTCTCCGAAGAGGGTGTGCAAAAATAAATTTTCCGGTCCAACTTTGTCCGCGGGTGTTTTTGCGGTGATATTTTCGTCTAAAGGTAAAGATCCATCCGGTTTTACGATTTTAACTTGAACTTGAATAAGCGTTTTTTTTTTCAAATCAATGTAGGTTTCCGAGTTTCCGGCGATGGAGAAAGTTATCGTCTGATTTTCATTAACGTTTGATGTAGGGTTATATTCTAACCAACGGACTTCCTATTATTCCAGTTTGAGTATACAGTACGCTAATGCTGTTTTGAGAGCTGGGGTGAGCGAGTGACATTATGAAAAAATATCGGAGCTTGGGCGTGCAGATCTTCTCTTACGCTTGGTTCGAACTGAACTGATTATTTTGGACGCTTTTCGTTTCCTTTTACCATTACCGGTGATAACTTACACATGCTCAGCGGCTCTTCTCAAAGTTTCTTTCCCCGCTTCTTTCCCCCTAGTTTTTAAAGCCTCTTTGAGTGATACTCCGCCGGAGATGTCTGAAGCGATTTTAGCACCTGTGTTTAAAAATTTCCGTCCTAAAAAAGAAGCACCCTTTTTTAAGATGGGCATGGCAGATCGAAATGCTGAAGCCAATATACTTCCGAGCCCATACCCCCTTTGAACAGCGACACCCCGATATACAGGAATAGATCCGTGTCCAATTTGATTCAAGTAATAATTTTGAAAGTCGCTTACGGAAACGTAATCTAAATTATGAGCCGGCATGTTTCTTCTTTGACGTTCTCGTCGTAAATGAAGATAAATCTGATTTTCCTTAGGTTTTTATAGGGAAGTCCAAGTTCTTCGTGGTCTAAAGTGTAACGTAACGTGCACTTTTCCTCGTTCAAAATGTACCGGACGGCCTATTTCAGTCATAATATTAATTTCAATCGTTTGAAAATTGTTTTTCGCTATTGGCATATAATGAGGTCTCGAAAACTCATTCTCATTAATATCGCCATCTTTCCCTTGAATACTTATAATTCGTAAAAGGGGAACGTCAGAGTCACCGACCGATCGGTTTTGAACGATATCCGAGTAGACGAACAGGGAATGTAAACCCGCGTCCATGTCGCAGCTGAAAGGCGCAGTCATGGAGGAGTCAACAGTTACATCTTCTCCAGGGTTTCTCGTTAACCCTAATATAGAGGCAATTTCGTGGGGGAAATGTATTTGGTTCATCTCCTCTAATGTAACCACAACCCTGCGATTTGGTTTGTTATAAAGAAACTTGACTCTAGAACTTATATTTTGACCGAAATCGTCAACCGACAGAATTTCTAGTAAATCTTCGACTCCATAATACCCTGGCGGTATTACGATATTTACGAAATCCGTTATTCCGCTGAGATCCCTTTTGACGTGGTTAGTCAGAGTAAAAACCTGTTTCATTTGTTTTTTTAGTTTTCCTTTTGATTCTTCCGAAATTGTTTTCCAAATTCTAACTACGCACTCTTCTTCAACGTTATTCCAAGTTCTCGGATAACTGATTTCAGCAAGACCAACTTCGTAAGCACCATCGAGATTTACCGGTTCCAGTAAATACGTTCTGAACTTACTTATAGTGTTATTTTTAAAAAAGTGCATGGAAGAGTCCGAGGGGAGAGTAATATAAACTCATTGTGTCATGATTTCTTGGACCCAAGAATCGAAATCGGAGCCGTAACCACGCCAACGCACGATAAATTCTTTAGTTCCGTCAGGTTTTGTCCTCCTCTTTAAAACTTTATCTATTTTAAATATACAGTTGTTGAGGTCCTTCCCTATTTTCTGTATTTCCTCTTTGTATAAAACTCCCAAAATGAGCTCGGAGTTCAAATCTTCAAGTTTATATACCGGTGGGTCTCTCGGCATTCGCTCTACTACTTTGAATAATTCCTCGGTGAAGTTAGCTTTATATCCCTTTTCGAAAGTTCTTTTATTTTTGCTGATTCGAACTAAGTCGCCTATTTCAAAATGAAACTTGACAGGAGGTGAAAAATCAATTTTCCCATATAAATTATCCCATATCTGTTTCGAATTTCCGCTTGTTACTTCAACGGGCTTACATTTTATAGATCTATGGAAGTTGTTGTTATAAGAATCCAATAAATCCGGTAGTACGTCGATATATTTATGCGTATTGTTTTTGGTGAAATAACGGTACATGCGCGATTGAAACGTTCGATGACACTCGATTTTACTTCGGAATGCGTTGCGAAAAACTTGATTCCTCTACGTTTCAATTCTCGTTGAACCTCTTTGCAAAGAAGCTCATTACCGTGATCAGTTTGAACAATCTTCGGTTTTCTTCCCGATTCTAAAATCGCTTTTAACGCCTCAACTATCGTTGACCCTTTCTTGTCTTTTGTGGCTACCGCAAAAGCGTATTTACTAAATATATCAATACAACATAAAAGATATCGGAAACCTTTATTGTGTGGTTTGATGTCTTGCAGGTCTGCTAGGTCGAGTTGCCATTGTTCGTCTATTCCATACACTATCGTTCTGTTTCGTCGAAAATGCTGTCTAATCGGTTTGTGAAGTGTATAGGTATCTTGTCCTTTTAAAAATTCCTTAATGTCTTTTATGGAAACCTTCAGACCCTTTGCTTTGGCTGCGCGATAAAGGCCTTGCACACCACCGTAACTTCCAGGATCCTTTACATTAAAGTATATTTTTCAAGATTGTGCATTGCTCGTGCAGTTCATTTTCCGTTCGTGATACCAGTACAAGAAATCAAAGAGTTCAAAAACAATAATAATAAATAAAAGTAAAAATGCTGTAATGACTTTCGGAGATTTAAAGTACGACACGGATAACGATGCTAAGATACCAGCGGGAGGAGATTCAACGCAACCTTCCATGGTGACTTGTATTTCGTATGTGAAAGAAAAAGAAAATAAATATTGTTTATATTTATTTCAACGATATCCAATTAGGTAATCCATCACCATCCATAGATTGAGGACTATAAGGTAATACGTCAAAAGGGGATTCATCTGTTGATTCGTTTAATATGTCGGTAAGAGAATCAGTTTCGGTATCAAAAGGAAATTTATTTTTTACAAGTGTCTTGGGAACATTTTCTTTAGTAAGTAATTCGTAAAAGTGGTCAATGCCAACAGTATCGTGTTTCGGTTTGAATCTATATCCTTTAACAGTCTCGTGTAAGATGTCCATGATATTGGATCCGACGATTGGGCGTCCTCTATACAAAGTTCGCCGCTGGAAGACCATTCAATTTTAGTGTTATTTTCAATCCACTTATACAAAGCAATGGCCGGTTTGAGGTGCGAATCTGGAATCGTTAGTGCTATTTCCGAAAACCAATCTTTCTTCTTCTTTGGTTGTTCGACAGATTTTTTCTTAGTTCTTTTGTTAATATTCCGTTGTAATATATGGTTATACATTTCTACTTTATGTGACTGATTTAGTTTATGATTATTCAAAACGGTCTTTGTATCCTGATTACCGTTAAGTTCAATTTTTGGATGAGAGTTCAAACGCTTGTAAACTTCTTCTGGGACTAATATCATTTTCCTAGCCATTGTTGATTGCGCGACTAATTGCCGCGCCGGCTGCGCTACTCACGATAGAAAGAAGTGGTGCTAACAGTAGAGGTAGAAATCCACCTTTTTGTACCAAAATCTTCCTTCGTTTCGCTGTGGTATTGGCTCGTGATAGCTTCCGTAAATTGCTACAATGCTTCTTCAACCGCTTCTTCTGTTCATCTGTCAGTTTCACGTTCCCATGTAACACATTTATACAGCATTCCGCAATCGCCTTGATCGCGTCATTATTAGCGTATTTGATAGAAGCGTTCCTTTGACAAGAATTGCACGTGGTAAGGAACTTCAAAAAGTCCCGATGATCATGTATTCTCTTAGACATGATTTATTTAGGAATAAAAACGGCAGCCTCTTCTCCGGGTAGTAGTCCGGTTCGTAGTCTATGCTGATCTGATGTGGTTGGCTTTAAATCAATCCATAAATATCCGAAATTTCTGACCGTCGCTTGATGAAACGCGTCGATGACGTATTTACTGTTAGTAGGTGAAATCTGACGCGCCAAATGGAAAATCGCTGACTTATCTCGTGGAGACTTAAATATTATCAAGTAGTGTGAGTTCAAGTTTAAAGTCCTAATTTCCTTTCCAGGGTAATATAAATTTTGCATTAAAATGAAAACTGACGTATTCTTGTGATGGGACCCTCGGATAAATAAATTCGTAACTTCTTTGTTATTAGAAATTTCGCAAAGTAAATCATCGAGAATGACAAAAAAGTTTACGTTAGGATCCAAAATGTTAACGTCAAGTATTCCCTCGTGAAATTCAACCGTAGGTGTATGGTCTAATACCGTGTTAAATAGTTTGGGTTGATATTCCGTATAACACCATATTATTCTCTCTGGTGGGGGTGAAATACAAATATTTTTATTTTTGATAAGGTTAGCTACGAAGAAAGATTTTCCGGACCAACGATGAGCCCATTGAAAGGGTGCTGTAAGGTGAAATCCATTTTTAAGAATGACAAAATTTTTACAAATCAAGTTCTATTTATTACATCAAATCTCTTTTAGCAGTACATACAATTTGATTAATCATTCTTTTACAAAATACATCATTTAAAAATGTTTTGAATGAATATGTTTTACCGATCTCTTCTTAGTTTAATTTCTCGACTGCTAAAACATAGTTCGTTTCAACCCGCATATCCCACTCGTTAAGACAATCGTGTTGTAGCTGGGAAGGGTGGGCAATATCACAACCATAACAGTAACTAATTCCGGCACGCAGTTGTTCATGAATATTCTTCATTATAAGTTTCCGAACTCTGATTACTTCACTCAGGTAAGTCTTCACCTCGTCGCTAACGTTGAAAAGAGTTTTACTTAGATGAAGTCCTACTGCAAAACCTCTCTTGCTGGGTAGAAGCTTTCCTAAGTGTACTCCAGTCCCGGGGTACATCTCTCGAATGTCCAAAATCTTTCGGTTCTGATACATACGAAGCTCGACGCGTTTGGACTCTGATCCAGCGATGAACCAAGAATAGGTCTGAGCAGAGTCATCATCCAAGAAACATAAAATCTCTTCCTTCTTGTTGCAAATTTGACTGAATTCAAGCTCCGATAAGGTAATGCCCGTAGCGCTGTCCCTCAGGCCAAGTCGTATCTCGCACAACGGCGTGACTTCAACGACCTTTTCTGATGATAAGGGGAAAACAACAACAGTATCCATTCTGTAAAAGATATTTTGTAATTATCTCGCGTATATGCGAACGTAAAAGACACTAAATATTTTAGAGAATATACTTACATATTGGTTGGTTCTGGTGGCAGAGGTCTTGTAGTTCTGTTCGGCTCGAATGGTGTTTCGCTCTCAGGGTCCTAGCGTTTTATAGGGTACCTAATTTCCGATTTCAACTAGCATCCAATAGAAATGATAGGATTTGTATTTCTTACGGAAACAAGGGGTGCAAACATGGGGCTTCCATAGGAAATTAGGGTTTCCGACGGATCAATATGCGACGCTTTTCTACTACTACTATAGGCCTATAGGTGCCTAGCGTTGACATATACTACCACTATGCTCCTAGATTAAAATGGTTCGTAAGGACGCTAATGAATTATTAAATAATGACAAGTTGTTTTGCCATACCCAGATTCTGATTTAATGATCAACTTCTAAAATTACTATTGACAAACATTTCGAATCGAACTACTAAATAAAAACCAAACAATACCGCTAACAAATAAAATACTACTAGATTAATATACATGACCCCCAAAATAACTACATGCAGCATGCACTCGACCAATGCCAGACTACTAAAAATCCGCGGTCTACTATATACACTAATTGCGCCATATAAAAAGTACTCATCACTATTCTTGATTATCGTCGGTCTCAAGACTTGAAAATAAAATGAAAAAGGAAGATGCGAGGAGAGAGTTCGTAGAGTTGAAGAGACGAGTTGAAGGCTTGAGACGTTGGAGATAAGGTGAAGCTACTACTATCGTCTACGATGTCGTGGTGGTGATCGGCAGAGGAAAACCATGGTCCGGCGATAACTGATCAATTGGCTGGAGACATCCATAGATTGCGACCAGCGCGAAAACTATGTTCCTTTTCTTAAGGTCATCCGGAGCGGTGTTTTAAGATCGTCCTTTACTTTCGGTTCGGAGATACGGTTCCTCTTCTCTTCTTGTCTCCCAGTTTTGTTGTATAAACCACGTGACTTTTTGGGTCCATCCTGGTTTTTTCGTTACCCAATCGAATTACTATGACGGGCTGTCACGTGGAGGGACACTATGATTTGACCAATCACCAAATTTCAACGTAGGGCTTTATTTCAAGCGCCCATGTGTTTCACATGTGTTTCAATTTCTTGAGATCACAAGACGCGCACACATTCGGTGACAATTACACCAAACAATAATATCGAGGCGCACTACTATAATTGTAAGCATTGGTCGAGAAAATCTGGCAAAGGTTCGAGTTCAATAATAAATACACGTGGCATGCACACTATACGCTATTCACCGTCGATTCTAAAGACGATCGTAAAACTATAAATCAGTGCCTGGGTTGACAGGAGGGCAATTTCGGGCATCTATAGAGGTTCCTTTTAGCAGAGTAGTAACAATGGAAACACGTTGGATCCCTCTTTTGACCTTTCGCTAACTTCTTCCCATTCCTACAAACTATCCAACGCGGCCATGTGGAGATGCCGAGGGACGTAAAATAATTGTTTCCCTAACAAAATCTAAAGGAGGGGTAACGTATTGAAAAATATTCGTTACATTGGTCGTCTTCAAGTTCAATATAGTGCTGACTGCTGACACACACTCGTAAGACCTGGCCGAGTAGAAAAAATGGACTTATACTTAGAAATTAAAGAACCTAAAACTGCTTTACTCTCATCATCTAAGGGAGCTTCTATTAGGGCATTATGAATTCCGTCATAGTCTATAAAATCGTCGGAGTGAGAAATACTAAAAGTACTTAACTGATCTGAATTATGGACCTTACTGAAACAATACTTATCGAAAACATTTTCTAAAAAACTAAAAACTATCGGTACCAAAATCAATTATCATGCTGTTAAAAATCGAATTGTATGTAATTAAAAGATAATCAGTTGTATATATTAAGTAATTTGGGTTTTGGGTTTCAGTGTATTACTTGTATTTTGTTTCTATTTTAGTGTATTTTAATTCCGAGTGTTAATTTTGTATTTTTGTATATTTGCTGTGTCATTTACTTTTTCTATGAGCTTATGGCGTTGGAAAAAAAAACCCGTCACTTTTAACACTAAGTAGATTGGCGTGGAAGGCGAGGAAAGCACCTGGGCTCTAGCGATTTGTACGCGAGCGGGCTTCCCCGAAATTTTCCTACGTTGTGGAATCTTTGTGCCGTCCCAACGGTCGGACAAGACGGCGCCAAAGGGGGGAAACCCCAAAAAGGGGAGAGTACAGCGCGCTTTCCTCGGCCCTTTGGTCAGATTTGTTTAAAAAGCCCAACTGTGCGGTGTAGGCAACGTGCGCCTAAGTATTTTTTGTAGTGTAACAATGTGCGTTACCAGTATTAAATCAAGTTCGTTATGTTTTTAAATTTGAGTTTCCATCCAATTATTTATTTATCCGCGACATATTACGTGCTAGGTCCCGTACAATTTAAGTGCTTTTAAGTCGGTGTTTCAGTCCGCCGGTTTAAATACGATTAAAATTAAGCTCTCCCAAAGCTATTCGCGCTGATATTAATACGCAATAACGTAATACCAATTAACCTTAATCTTTTTCAGCGTTTTCTTAACCTCTCTAATAACGTCACGATAATACCCCCTATGGAAAGATTTTGCGGAGAAAACCATTCATTCGACCATCGTAAAATAGAATTTTCCCATCTAAAATAGGGGAAAATTTCGACCGTCGAGTGGAAACCCTGTTCCAGGAGTCTCCAGCCACGGCCAACTTCGATCACGCTTTAGCGGCCCCGTCAATCGCCTGAATTTACCGTCTATATATTTTTCCACCAGGGTTTCGCTACGACCAAAATTTAACGTTAGTCAGATAGGAAAAATCCACAAAAAACAATTAGTTTAAAATAAATTTAAAAAAAACATTGAATGAAACCGAACGTAGGTTAATATTTAACTAAAAGTATAATATTTTTTAATGATTCTAATTTTTTAACGGTGTTTATAAATTATAAAAGAGCTAAACAGAAACCAAGAACATCCTCTAGATGCTGCCAGCTAGGAGCAACAAACACAACACCCCACACAAGGAGAACGCAACCCGTCAAAAGTCGTGGATTTTCTTGTGTACGTTATTCATTGGCTAGAGGCTTTAGCGCCTGCTGCCGTCGGAAGGGGAAAATACGGAAATTGTCTTCCCCCCCCCCGCCCGTAAAACGTTCAGCATAAAGGCTCGTGACGCTCGTCCAATGAAATTCGTACACAACCCTTCGTTAGCGTGTTTAACGGCTCGCAGCTCGCTGCGTTCTCCTTGTGTTTGTTGCTCCTAGCTGCCAGCAACATAGCATTATTGTTTAATACTTGAAACACATGTAAAAAAATAAATAAAACAAAAAGTGAAAAGGAGATTCACTGTAACTTCAGGGTAAATATATTATTTTGACATTATTAATTAAATAATGTTAAGTTAAAATATATTATAAGCGCAATAAATTATAATTTTAGGTTTCAACAAGTTTTAAGCTTTCGTGTTTTTAAACCTAGAATAATATTGTATATTTAGTAAGGGCCGGTTTGTAATTTTATCTGACTGAAACATTTTTCCATAATAAAGGTACAAACCTGAACAGAAATCATTCTCCTTGAAATGCAGGCTGCAGACCATCTATCTTTTACCTATTTAGTTCCAAAGATGTACCTAAGCATCTTTTATCTTCAATTATATTAGTTTTAAGATTACTCTTAAAACTAATTAGATTTACAGAAAATACTACATAAGAACGGTTATAAACTCGTGAATTTGCTATATATATATATATATATATATATATATATATATATATATATATATATGCTATTAATAAAGATTTGTTATTATTAAAGATTTATAAATTTTAAGAGAGACACTATTTACGCATCAAAACGCTCTAAACACCTCTACAGCCTTCAAAACTATGTATTCTAATATGGCGCCTTCCCGTAAAAAACGCGTCGCTTTTTCTTTATTAAATATTTATAAGGTAACATTTTTTTTAAACTATGAATTATACATAAATATATTGCGAAAAGATAGTTTAACTTACTATACCTTGTTTTTTCTAATTAGAGAAGTGGAAAACTGAAGAAAATGTTTTTTTCGCGATTTCACTTGTATTCCCCGCCTTTGGTGATAGTAGGTTATTGGTCATATGTAGCGCCCCTATCATTAGATGCGAGGCGATTGACGGGGTCGCTAAAGCGCGGTACGCGTGATCGAAGTTGGCTGTGCTCCAGAGAATGGAATTTGCCGGCGGGTAAATTATCCGCGAAAATATGTAAGTTACTCCACAAAGAAAATGACTCGTAATTTCTATAAGAAATACCTCTACGACTACAAAATATGCCATAATTCATTAATAAAGGTAGGCGCAAGAATAATACTTCCTTTTAGTTTTGTTCTATTATGAGGATGCGTAGCAGCATATGAGTATTATTATGTTTGAATATTTGAAACTAAGCCTTGGTCAGGCAGCGGCCTAACCCACTGAGGACTCTTGAGGAGTGAGGAACCATTTTCATTATTTACAATTTACATAAGCTATGAAATACAAGTAACTTATTTTGATAACCTTCGGCAACACAGCGGAATAACTTATTTTAATATTTGCGCGCAGTTTTACACGATTACCCTTAAATTATATTCCTTAAAAAACGTCTTTTCTGCCCTTCAGCCCAATCTACAACCGGGTACCCATTACCCAAGGACGAAAAGCTTGTGTTTAGACATATTATTTTCGATTCGCTATATAGTAATGGCAGTGCTACGTCACACGACGTCACCCATGCTTTTTCCTATTCATAAAAAATTCGCGCTCACAATGGCGGCCATGGCCAAAGCTACGGAGTGCTACTACTCTATTTTGCGTGGAAACCAGACTTCCGAGCACCCAAGGTTGCTTGAGATCCTGCTAATATGCTTAGTACCCGATAACAAATATTTTACCGCCGTTATTTCGCCGAAATTAGTTTTTCCAGCGAAACTTTAGGAATGAAGTAGGACTACACGACATACTAAAAAAAATAAAGACTAAACTAAACGACGTATATAAAAATAGATGGCGCTAGCGCTGCCATATTATCAATAGTAGTAGCGTCAAATAGCAAGATATAGATAATATTAACGGATTTATTAATAATAATATACAACAAAATTTAATATAAAAATAACATAGATAATTTAATAACGGGTTTATTATCGTTTTAAGTATAAATTTGTAGGATAATAATTTTATTAACGTAAAAATTAAATGATATATGATGTTTCGTTTTGGAAAGATTAAATATTTTAATGGGTACTATTTTATTGCTTAAATTGAGATAATGATTAAATTTACGTTGAAATTTAAATTAGAAATACCGCCATTTAAAACTATTATTGTTTGATATTTATTGTTCAGATAATAAAATAATTCAAAGTTGTTTTTTAGCTAAAAAGGTTCATATGGTTTTGGAAAACAAGCTGTTAAATTAATACCTGTTTTTATTATTATAATCTTATTCAATATATTTATATCTATAAAAATAAAATCTGATGTTTGTATATATCCCCTACACCCTTTTCCCCATGTTATAATTACCGTGGCACCCCCTCCCCCCTTTTCCCATGTGATAGTTACCGTGGTACTCCCCTCCCCTTTTACCATGCGAGAATTTCCGTGGTACCCTTTACCCCGCAAAAATAACTCAAACTCGCGGGTGTCCCAAACCCCTCTGTACTCCTTGAAACCCCCTGTGCCCAATGGCTGATTTACTCTCATGACGAACAAATAAAAATACGCTCGTCCTGGAGTCCCGATTTACAGTGCGAAATTCGAGCCAGTGCGAAATCCGATCCGAAATTCAAAAAACAAATTCAATTACAAAAATATACTCAATGACCTAGTATTAAGGCGAAGCGCTAGGTATACCTTCGGCGATGCCACGTTAGAGTCGCGGAAAAAAAATTGGACGAAAGGGTCTTAGAGTTTTATTATGGAGACTAGCCGAGAAGCCCGCCTTACAGGCGGGCCCTCAGCTAGTTGTGTGTTTCGAGGCACTCCACCCCAGTACGCCCCTTAACCCCTTTTCCCCATGGGATAATTACCGTGCCACCCTTTACCCCGTAGTCAAACCACCGCAGTAAGGCACCCTACCCTTTTTACCCATGCGATAATTTCCGTGGCACCCTTTTCCCCATAGTCGAACCACCGCAGTAAGACCCACTCCCTTTTTTCCCATGCGATAATTTCCATGGTACCCTTAACCCCATAGTCGACCTCCCCCCGTAATGCCCCCTCCCCCTTTTCCCATGCGATAATTTCCATGGTACCCTTTTCCCCAAAGTAGAACCACCTCAGTAAGGCCCTACCTCCCCTTTTTCCCCATGTTATAATTACCGTGGTACTCCCCTCCCCCTTTCCAATGCGAGAATATCCGTGGTACCCTTTTCCTCGCAAAAATAGCTAAAACTGGCAGTCGTACCAAACCCCCCTGTACCCCTTTAAACCCCCTGTATCCAATGGCTGATAGTAGTAGTAAACTAAAACTTAGCACTTTTATTTCCAAGATGGCCGCCAAGATGGCCACCAAAACAACCCCCCACCCCCCCAAAATATTTTCCAAACATTTTTGTCCTTGGAAAAATCGAAAAACATATTTTTGTTTTCAAATTTCACCTTGAAGATAATCTTTGACCTCGACGCCTGACACCTGTCAACAACCACTAAGCCTCGGTCTATCAAATCAACAAGTTTGGTCACGATCGGACAAGGTCGAACCGAGATATCGGCGGTAATGTGTGACCCCACCAAATACTTATGTTAATTTACTTTTGGTGTCATTTTTTCGTTTTTTTCGTTTTTTCGCCGTTTAAAATGCTAATTAGTTATTTGCGAGATGGGGAAACGAATTCGCGACCTTCGCTTTATACCCTTGGCGGTTTTGGCCCCACCCAAAATACTTTAAATAATTAAACTAATATAAATAAGTTTTCATTTTTCGCAAATATTTTATTATTTTAAAAACAATGCTAGTTTAAGTAATCAAAAAACACAATTAGTTATTGTAATATTTAATAACTATGATATTTCAATATATTTTTTTAAACATTTAACAAAATATGAAACACTAACAATAAAACTAAAAGCTAACAAATTAAATTAATAATAAAAAATTAAAGAAGGTTGTATAAATAATTTGAAGGCTGAAAAATATAAAAACACAAATGTTAAAAATATTTTAAGTGTATAATTAAAAATAATTATAATTACATCAATTCGTAGAAGGTATTTTTCCTCTTCGGTACAAAACGAGATGTCGGGTTGGAAATTCAGGCTAGAATTTATAAATATAAATAAATTAACCTATTAAAAACGAATATATCTAAAAAATATTTACCACAAGAATTCTTTTTGTTGCTCTATCATCGCACGAATAAAACACTGGTTTTGGTCTTAATCGCTTCGGAAGTATACAGTTCGAGAATGTCTGAATTAAAACAGATCGAATGTTGTTCAATGCCAACATGTTGAATTTGATCTAACATACGAAGTTCAGACTTTAAATTCTTGTGATTCCATCGCGAAATTTGACGAGTATTACAAAGAATAAACATTCTTACTACTCGAAGAGAAAAATTTTAAAGATCGCGGCAAAAGAAAGTACAGGCTTTAGATGTAATTCACCAGACATCTTGAGTTTAGATTTCTCCTGGTAAAATCCTTTACATTGAGATTTTATAGTTTAAGCCCGACTTTTATTTAAAAATTTAAAAATATTGTCTTTGGGAATAATTATTAATTTTTTAATACAACTAAGGTTAACTAATTATCCCTATCCTTCTTAAACAAGTTTTATAAATTAATAAAAACAATTATATTCAATTTTTAAAAACAACCTAGTACAAAATGTACTTATACATTTTTCAGTTAATATACTAATCAATTACAAAAACAAACATAAAACATTAAAGTTTAACATATATTAGTATAAAAAAGTACATAGAACACATGAAAAAGAACCGAAAAAAAAACCAGAAAGAATAATAAATAATCAATGGTTCGTTTGTTATGAGCGGTAGGATCAAGGTTATATAGCGAAAGAGATGAAGAAACAAAAAAGATAGCGCAAGAGATGAAGAAACAAAAAAGATAATAATAATAATAGAAAAACATTAAATCTAGTACAAAATGTACTAATAAAATTGCTTGAAAATGCGTTGGATAAAAAAGATGAAAACAAAGGATTTTTTAATATAGAGAAAAAAGAACTTTACACCAATCCCAACATTAAATTAATAAAGCTAGTTAAAAAAGAAAAAGTAGATTATGAAATATTAAAAACAACCTCCACCGCCTGAATTAAATTAATAAAGCTAGTTGATTTGGAAAACATATTTAAACACTTAAACTTTCTAAAATAAAAACATTTAAAATAAAAAATATAAAACATTTTAAAAATTAAAACCTTTCACCAAAATAAACAAATTAAAAAATAAAAACACAAAAAAGTCTTTAAATAAAAAAATTAAAATTTTATCAGGTTTGAGTCCTATTTCAAAAAAATAAATAGTTTTAGTTTTTTTAAAAAATAAATAAATTTTTGTAATTACCTTGAGTCGCAGTTGGAAAAGTTGCCGACGATCGTTTAAATTTTGATTCGGTCGAGATAATTTGCAACTAAATAAAAATATTTATTTTAATTATTGTAGTTATTTTTTTTAAATTAGTATTCCTTACTCTAAAGTTGTAACTATTTTAACTTCTTGTCGATCCAAATCATTAATAAAAAATAGAACGATCATGCCTAATTCCAAACGGATGTTATACCGTGTTAGGCGAAAGTCAGTGGTAATAGATAAATGTTTTTTTCGGAAAAAGGAAACTTGTTGTAATTGAAAGAGTATTAAAAGATCACGTTGAAGGCTCCTACGATTTTTATGTTGACGGAACCATGGGATCTTATTTAAATTTTTATATAGGCGCATATGTTTTCCAATTAGGCGTAAAATTTCGTAAGAAAACCAGCCTTCAAGAGAGGATTGAGTGTGGAACAATAAGCCGTCAAACTCAAAAGCCTCGTGGGGACAGACAAAATTAACAGAATGAACGTCAAATAGACAAGAATTGTTATTGATTCTTCTAGAAAAAACCGAAGCGAAAACAGCTGGTGATAATTTGAAAGAATTTTTTATAAAGGGACAGGCAAAAACAATTTTGTTAAAGGGTTCTATTAATGTTTTACACTCAAGAAAGACAGTTCTCATACAGTAATTTTCAACTCTAATTGAAATATCGTTAATTTTAAAAAGGTTATAATTCCTAACTTTACGTAAAGCTAAATATTTTAGTGAAAAAGGGTTAATAGCGAGAGGATGAGTAATCTTACCAGAAACAGTCAAAACTTCGCGAGAGCCCATGGTTTATAAAAGGAATACGTTGAAAATCATGCTTTTATAAGAAAGATTTCAGAATATTTAATTTTTACATCCTGATTTTAACCTGTTTTAAAATCAAGTCAAAAGACAATTTTTTATCAAATACACCCTGCAGAAATATAATTTTATCCATTCGTTTAAATTTTATACCTCGCAGAAATATATTTCTTCCCATAGAATTTTAAAACATCTAACCCTGTAATTACCAAAATTCTTACATCCATAATCGATTTTTAAAGCAAAATAATATTAAAACTCTTAGGGCGTTGTCTTTTTTGTCACGAAAATTAAATATAAAGTCCTTCAAAAAAATAATTAATAATTTTATATTTTTATACATGTCTACATATTTAAATTGTTATTCACAAACAATTTTAAATACCGTTGAAATACTGATAAATTATAACTAGGTTCTATCCTTGTAGTATTAATCACTTTAATATTCAAGGTTTTATATTTCGAAAAAAAATTAATGAAAAATACATTTGGTATAAAAGGGCAAAATTTTCTATTGAATCATAACAGGCTAAAATGGCTTCCACAAGTAATAGTCAAATCTCCGAGAGTCAGGTAGTTTCAGTTTTCGATAGTCCTGAACAGGAGATGTTATTAGAGTCTGACGAATCGGATGGGGACTATATTCAAGAGGTTCGTCGCATGTCAAACATCGAACAAGTTGGAATCGAACAATCAGTGAAAGTCAAGAAAGGGGGAGTGTCTTACGAAACTAAAACTCCGAGAAAAAAAGCGAGCGACAAGGGATTATATCTAGATATCCAGATATATTCATATAAAAACATCAAACATCTTCCCCAAGATGAACTCTGGAAGGGTGATTATAAGAGGGTGAAATTCTTAGCTAACACCCTATCCATGGATGTTATTCGAATAATAAACTCAACAAACAGGCTGAAAAAATTAATTGAGCAGACGGAAGGAAAAATTGTTGTTCCACCCACGAAGGCAAGTTAAACTCATTAATTAATTATTCGTAATAGTAATTAGAATAATATTTTAGACCTGGAAACGAAATTAGAACATGGAAGACTCGAGTGATTACGATTCGGACTCTCAATTAGACTTTTCATCGTTAAACAGTTTTAATTATAAAAAGTTTTATAAAATTAAAAAATTAAGCCCTAGAAATTCAAAAAAGTGGAAATGTAAACAACTGGACATTGACCTAGATCTAATAGACTTAAACGAAATCCCCACACATTTATTTTTTACAGTATTTGAAAAGATTCTGTTTAAAATTATCAAATACGTAAGACAAGAAGCACCCGGTTTCGATTTCCTCAGATTTGCAATTCAATCGGAAAATTTAGAACATCCAATTAACATTAAATTTATTAAAATTGATCAGTTAACTGTTTCGCGAATATTTAACCATATAGCTCGCGTTGCTCAATCAAAAAAAGATTTCTTACTAGATGGAGAAATTAAATTTAGTATAATTCTTTTGAAATCCCCACAGAAAATGGGAAAAAAATTTTTATCTCTAAAAAATAGAGATATTATCGATCTTGATGCTTTTTTAAAAACTAAAGCCAATTTTTACTATATCAATAATATCGATAATTTGTGCGTAGCAAGAGCCCTTACAGTAGGAATAAAACTCTGTGAAATTGCCGAGTACAAAAAGAATAAACTTCCATTAACAACCGTTCTTAAAGAATATCGAACCTTAACACTCTTTCGTAGTAAATTACAAACTAAAGCCGCTAAGAAATTGCACGATGATGTAGGAATTGCTCGAGGCGCTGTAGAAATTGGTGATATAGCCAAATTTCAATCATATTTAGCCCCAAAGTATCAGATAATAATATTTAACGCCACGGAAAATTTTCAAATTTATTTCAAGGGTTTTCCCCCTGCCGAACAC
Organism: Leiobunum rupestre; assembly: GCF_980474605.1. Classification (NCBI taxonomy): domain Eukaryota; kingdom Metazoa; phylum Arthropoda; class Arachnida; order Opiliones; family Sclerosomatidae; genus Leiobunum; species Leiobunum rupestre. Next base: position 17,883,213 of record NC_143392.1, on the reverse strand, counting down.
AAAATTCTACTTGTAAAAATTGGCACGCACGTTCATTTAGCTAAAAATCTTCATTCCATTTGGGGCGGTGTAGCTTCATGTTTAAATTGCGAAAAATTTTTTTATTCCACCACACATAGGAACAAACACCACTGTTTTTCTGCTTCAAATATAAAATGTAAAAGGTGTTTAGGTCGAGAATTTCACGAAATTTTAGAAATTCCTTTAATTCGATGTAAACTTTGCAATAGATATTTAAAACAAGGGGAATGTTATAGTTTTCACCTAAAAAATGAAACTTGCAAGCTTTTCCACAGATGCGAAAAATGCTGTGTTCAATTTGAAACTTCAAAAACTCACAAATGTGAAACAACTTGCGAGTCTTGTAAAATCGATCATCCTCCAAACCAACATTATGTTAAACAGTCGACATTTAAAAAGAATCCAAGATCCTATGTATATTTCGATATTGAAACCATAATTGAGAATAATGTGCATAAACCCATTCTCTTAGTGGCCCAAAGTGAAATTTTAAATCAGCCTGTGGAAACCACGGTTTTTGAAGGACAATATTGTGTAAATAACTTTCTCAATTTTTTGTTTCAACATGAAACTGTTTTACTTACGGATGGGAAACGAAAGCGAAAAACTATTAGACCAAAATTTACCAACCTCATCGTTATGGCCCATAATCTAAGATCTTTCGACGGAATGTTTATTATTTCTAAATTAATTAATCATGTCATTCCCGAGGTTATTTACGATGGAGCCAAGATACTAACTATTTATATTAAAGGGGTAGACATTCGTTTTGTAGATTCTTTGAACTATGTTAGTGCTCCTTTAAGACATTTTCCTAAAATGTTTTCTTTACCTCAATCTAAAGGATATTTTCCCTATATTTTTTGGACGAAAGACACTTTGAACTATTCAGGTAAAATTCCGGACGAAAAATACTTTGAACCCCATAAAATGAAAGAATTTGAATACCGAGAATTTAGAAAATGGTATTCACACAAACAGCTCGAACCGGTCTATTGTATTAAATCAGAATCCAGAGCGTATTGTCTTTTAGATTGTAATTTATTACGCTTAGCTATGCAGAAATTTCGCATCTTATATAAAGAACTAATTGAAATTGATATCAGTAATTATGGGGGTATTTCTCTTTCCGGGGCACTTAATAATGTATTTATTGACAAGTTTTTAGAACCATATACACTATGTACTATTCCTGCTATCGGTTTGGCAAGTAGACAGAATCAAAGCGAGATTGCATTAAAATATTTATCTTGGTATGAAAAGGAAAATAATTTAATTTTGCAAACTGTCAGAAGTTCAGGGGGAGAACAGTCTGTAGGACCGTATTTTGTAGATGGTTACTGTGAAAATCCACCCATAGTAATTGATGTAATGGGTGATTTCTGGCACGGTTGTCCAAAACATTTTTCTGGCTCGAGCTTTAATTCAATTGTCGGAAAAACATTCAAAGAAATTAGAGAAAGGGAATTAGACCGAAAAGAATTTATTGAACAAAGTTTACCAAACCACACATATATTCAAATTTTTGAATGTGAGATATTAGAACTGTTGAGAAAAAATGTCGAGGCGAAAGCATTTTTTAATACAATTAAAATCATTCCTAAAATTAACCCTAGAGATTCGCTAGTGGGTGGCCGTGTAGAAACAATCAAGCTGTATCATGAAGTAGAGCCCTTACTTGGAGAACAAATCCGATATTTTGACTTTTGTAGTCTGTACGCCTATTGTTTACAAAAAATGGAATACGGTTGTAAAAATGTTAAAGTTATCACACACAATTTTGATTATGCCCCAGACGCGTATTTTGGAATAATTAGTTGTCGAATCCTCCCCCCCAGAGATCTCTACTTACCCGTTCTTCCATACCGATTTAATAAAAAACTTTATTATCCTTTATGCGGAAGTTGTGTAATAAATAATGACAGCAAATGTACCCATAGTATTGACGAACGAGCTATAACGGTAGTCTTACCCTCGGTGGAAATCTACTATTCAGTAAAAGAATGTAACTACAAACTGTTAGAAATTTTCGAAGTATATCACTATAGTATTACAACAAATTTTTTCAAAACATATATTGATATTTTTTTTAAAGCAAAAGTTAAAAATTCAGGATTTCCACCCAATATTAAAACATATCAAGAGCAAAAAGAGTATTTAGACGCGATATACGAAGCTGATGGAGTACGGTTAGAGCCTGAGGAAATTGTTGATAACCCATCCTTAAGAACTTCCGCGAAATTGGCGCAAAATTCGTTATATGGCAGAATGGCGTTAAGAATGGACAAATCATCAACTAAAATTATACATCGCTACTCCCAATTAACTGAGATTATAGCAGACACATCGAATAAATTAACAGACTTTCATTTAATCAACAACGATGTTGCCATGGTAAGCTATAAAAAAAAAGTGAGCTTGCGCCAACTTTTAGCAAAGGTAACGTTATTGTGGCTTCCTTTGTCACCAGTTACGGTCGTATTCATCTGCATAAGCTAATTAATAGGCTGGGGAAGCGTGTAATTTATTATGACACGGACGGAATAAAATTTACACATAAACCACACGAGTGGCTACCACCCCTCGGTGGTAATTTAGGTGAACTTACGTGCGAGACTCCGAATTCATATATCACAAAATTCGTATCAACTGGACCAAAAAGCTACAGCTATAAACTTGAAAATAATCGGACAATTATAAAACTTAAAGGAATAACTCTTACCAGGGAAAACTCAGACATCATACATTTCGACGCCTTCAAACAAATGATTTTTGTGCCAAATACCGAGTTTAAGGTGAAAATTCCCTTTAACGTAATAAAAGATAAGTACAAAATGCTTTTACGTGTTGGCAACTTAAGTAAAACTTTCAAAAAGACTTTTTGTAAACGTGTGCTACAAGATAATATTTCCAGTGTCCCCTATGGATATTTAGAATGTGAAAATGGCGAATTGTAAAATAAAGTTGTCTTTTAATTATAAATCTAAAAAACATGTAACAAAAAAACTTGCAAAACAGGTGTCATTTAACCACATAGTTATCGTAAATGAAATCTCTTCCGAAAATCGAGTAAATACTTTATTTTTAAATAACCTAAGATTTAAACTTTTAACTTCCAAAATTGAATTTTTACTAAAAAACGGGAATTAATTATTTTTTGGTGAAAGAGCTATTATGATTTTATTTTTTATTCAAAATGTTATTTTTGTATGTTGTTTTGAAACTTTATATAACTGGTGAAGGGATGTTTTTGATAAGAAACATTAAACTTTAATAAAATAATTTTTTAAATTTAAAAATGTGTTTATTTTTTCATATATTCTATAAAACAGACAATGTACTAACAAAATACGTAGTATGTTGTTTTTGTTTAAACAGTAATGTCTTATATAAAATTTCTTTCACCGTTTCGAATGATGGTGACAGGCCCTACTATGTCGGGCAAGTCAGCATGGGCGAACTCACTAATTAGATGGAGGAATGAATTAATTGATAAACCTCCTATTAAAATTATTTATTGTTATTCGGTTTGGCAATCAGGTTACCACGATTTATCTCAGTTTTTAACCGATATAGAGTTTATTCAAGGACTTCCACCAATGGACAGCGAGTTCTGGGAATCAAATAGAAATTCTTTACTTATTATTGACGATTTAGCAGACGAACTTTACAAAAATGATCAAATTGCGAAATTAGTTACCGTAGACAGTCATCATTATGAAATTTCAGTTGTATTAATCTCACAAACCCTATTTCCTCGAGGCAAACAATCTCGTTTAATCTCTCTTAATATGTCATATCTAAATCTGTTTAAATCTCCTCGAGATCTAAGTCAAATCCAATATCTGGCCAATCAAATATCTCCAAATAACACAAAAATAATTAAAATGGCCTACGATATGGCTACTGGAGAACCTTACAATTCACTATTTATAGACACATCTGTAACCACTCCAGATAGCTTACGATTAAGATCGTACACATTTAATCAAAACGGACCACAAATGGTAGTTTTTTCCAATAATAAATAATTTACTATATTATTATCAAGTTCATTAAAGAAAATGACACCAAAAAAGACAGTACGTAAAAAAACTACTCCTATTGCAAATCCCTCTGACAGGTTTAAAACACACTATCCATATTTAAATTTATTGTATAAATCTAAAGGAGGGGTACGTAAAAATTTATTAGCTAACAGTTCTCCAAAGCAATTAAAAGCCTTACAAAGCGTTTGCAAAAACTTGAAAGGTGGTGGAATTATATTATCTAAAGCCAAAAAAAAACAACTTTCTAAATATAAAAAAACAATACGCTTCTTAGCCAGTCCGAAAATTTCGCAAAAAAAGAAGCGTGCTCTAATAATTCAGAAAGGTACGGGATTCTTCATACCGGCTTTATTAGGCTCTATTGTTCCTTTAATTGCCAATTTATTCAATAAAAGATAAAATGAAAAAAATGATTTTAGTTCCCGCCTCGAGTGTCGGACAAATATCTCAAGAAAATAAACAGCTTGTTTCTCCCCAGGAAACGTATTATAACTTATTAGATAATGAGTTGCAAAATATATTAACTTCTAATTTAAACAGCCGCTCTAAATTGCGAGAATTTCTAAAAATACTGAGCGAGGCCCGGGAAATGAGAAAAGCGATACCGGTACCTAAAGTTGAAATTACAAACTTTCAAGCCCCCGGACCTGTTGCTCCATTAAATTCCCCGTTCACCTCGCAAATTTATTCACCCTTCAAAACGCCCGAGGGAGTTAACGCTGGCGACGCTGCGGAGGTTCGTTTAAATACTATGACACGCAAAATGAAAGAATATCTCAGTGAGAGAGAAAACGATCAGAGTAGAAAATTCCCGAGTCTCTTAAAAAATGTAGAATCTTGGAAGAGGAAAGCATCTACGCCGATTGTTAAGCAACAAAAGACAATTACCGATGATAGAATGCGTAAACGATTAAGTCGAGAAAATGAAATATTTGAAGAATACTTAGAAAATACCGATATTGGAAGTCAATTAAGCCAGGAAGAGGATTGGGATCGAGAGCTGTCTTTGGAGGAGGAGGGTGCTGTCGGTGGCGTTCCAATATCGCCGCAAAAAAAATTAAAATTACCATCCCCCCCCAAAAAAATCGCCGAGGCCTAAAAGACAGACCCGCCCTCCTTCTCGTTGGCAAGAATAATAAAAAATGTGTAAAAATAATTATGTGTGAAATAAATAAACATTTTTTTTTATTTTAAACAAATTGATTTATTTCGTTTCCACTCTTTCATCAAATGAATACATATATTCAACAACGCTAAACTATCGTTTCTTTTTAAATCGAAATTATACAATTCGTTAATTATTTTACTGTATGAAATCCCCATACATCTCGAGGTTAGAAAATAAATCACATGTGGTCCGCAGTTTTGGCTTTTATTTGATTGAAATTTATGAGTATTGTGTCGAATACGCTTGCTATATCGCTCTAGCAAAAATCCATAGTCACGATGTGATCTTCCTAGAGAACAAAAAAAGTCCAGAGTGTCGCCCGATTTGTAAACAGCCGTCCAATGAGACCCTGGAAGCGTATCGGGATCGGTGTTGATTACGAAACAATATGATTTTTTTTTAATTGGAACTTTTGGTAATCTATTAGCGGGAAACACTCCGATAAATTTATCTCTCGAACGGGGGTCACACTTAAGTATAGCTTGGATTTGATTAGTATTCATCTTTCACGTCACTGTCAAAATGCATAATTTCTCATATTGATCTTTTGTTAAGTTGATTCCTCTGATAGATGGTTTTAAACTACCGTCTTCTTTTTTAAAATGTCGCACGTCAAAAGTTTCGTTACATTTTACAAGGTACGTGTCTCTTCCTAAATTGAAGGCTTTGTCGCAAATTCCAATATCTAAGCTGTATTCTGGACTTCTTTTTTTAAATTTCATCGCGGAGGAAACTATTGTTGCGCTCACTCCAAATATTACAATCGCGAGACCCAGGAGAATGTGTACTTTACCCATGGATAACAAAATGTTGAATAAAGACTGTAGCGCTCTACACTAGAATTTTAACTATTTCTTGAGCGTAAAAAGCTCCTTTAATTATATTGCCGGTCAAATCTTTCACAATATACATACAGGGATCTCTCGTAATTACTCTATGAATTTCAAATATTTCGGCTGTAAACGTTCCCTTGTATGATTTATCAAATGTTGTTTTTGCAACGGCTAATCGAACTTTATCCCCAATTTTTAAATTTGCCTTTCCAATCATACTAAGATTGCCATAGTTTTTTTCCCAAATTGCCGATTCATTGTTTTTATTGACATCTTTAGGGGCGATTCCCGTTGTTGAATGTTTTCGAGCGTTATAAGCTTTTGCAATTAATGGTAGTTTATTAAGATAGTGTAAATCGCCGGTCTTGGTAATTATTTTAAAAATTTTAGATTTTACCGTGCGAACGAGTCTCTCGATCATAGAAGCTTTTTTCTCGGAGTACGTGAGGTAATGGTGGATGTTATAACGTTTTAAGAGAGCGCGAAATGGGGCGTTTCGAAATTCTGTCCCTGCGTCGGTACATAAATTAAGGGGTACTCGTTTTTTGAAAATCTCTCTAAAGGCCTTCACAATCTCGCTCGAGGTTTTATTTTTAATTGGCAGAATGAAAGCGAATTTGCTTAGAATGTCCTGAACTAATAACGTATAGCGGTACTTTTTATTAAAAGTTTGTAAAATAGGGAGGTCTAATAAATCGGCCATAAATGTCTCATCAATCGTCGTTACATATAATTTGTTACGTTTAAAATTTAATCTCCTAGCTCTGTGTTGTGTGTAGGTTGGTTGTTTACTGAGAAAATTTTTAATTTCTTTTTCCGAAATTTTGGGAAATTTTTTTCTTAAAGTAACACTGTCAGAATAACTGTATGGGTTTTCAACATCGTAATAAACTTTACTTAATTGTTTGTCTGTTTTTGACAACAACATCTTTAAATGTGTGAATAGAAATAATAAAAACAGATTATAGTAAAAGTTTTTTATTTTAATAAATTAAATCGCATTTTAAGTTTGAAACATTTTGTACAATATCAAAATATAATTGACTTTCTACTATTAAGGGGTCAAGACCAAATTCCTTTTGGAATCTTACAACAATATGATCGTAGTTTAATTGGGGGATAGCTATTAATATCATATTTTCCACTCGGTCTTCAAAATTTGTGCTAAATCCTAGTTTACAAGAGACATCGTGAGCAATCGAAGATTTACAATGCGGATTCTCACAATTTTCGGTAATTTCAAACATTTTATCCGTAAGCTCATGTACAATTATGTCACGCATAATATTTTTTGCCGACAAAATTAAATTAATCTCCTGATCAATTGTATGTTTACAATGTTTTAATCTTTTCCACCCTGCTTGGTTGAGATTAAAACCATAATTTGTAGAATAGAAAAGATGATACAAATGGTTTTTTCCTCTGGCACAAGCGCGTACATCCACGAGTTTTTCCTTTTGTCCCTTGAAACAGTCGATTTTTATCTTTGAACCTTCAAGCGGAAGCCAGGTGTGAAAACTAGCAACTTGGTCTTCAAAAAAATCAGTTATTTCCTTTTCGAATGTGAATAGAGATTGCCAGGCTTCTAAATTCAGTTCAAATTCGGCGCAAGTGTCTAGTCGGTAAATTTTGATGGATGGATTTACATATCCTAGCACCGTTACTTCTTGTTTGGGTGAGAGACTGTGAGTTCGAGACATCTTTACCACTACGATTTCGCGAAACAACTAATCAATCTTTGCCGTCGTTGATTGGTTTTATTCCGTAATATACGTAACTTGACGCTCTTGGTTAATGACAAATCGGTTTTCGTATTCTCCAATAATAATTATGTTTTGAATATTAGTTAAGGGGGAAGCAAACTTCATTACCATACGTAAACTACCATTTCGTTGAATTGAGAGGTTGTTAGAGTTTGCCGAGGAATCGTAAGTTAAATCAAACGCGAATAATGTATTACCGTTTTTATAATTTTCGTAATCAATACAATTACCAGAGTTATTTCCAATTAAATCCATTGCCGAGAATAGTGAATAATACGACCGAGTATAGAGGTTTTTATTAAAATCTGGAGTTAGAGCAGTTTCTGGTATATTCTGGTCGTCTAATGAAAGTTGTAAGAACGAGAGATTATTATGGTTAAATTGAAAGGGATTTTCTCGACTAGACCCGTTGTAAGCAGAATTGTTTACCATTCCGATTATTACCCGATTTGGAATTTTACCTAAAAAAATATTTGACTTCACGAAATCGCTCGCGCCTGCTGAAATTGTCAGAGTTTTAACAACAGTTTGTGTTAGATCGTACAAAGCCCTCTGTTTGTGCAATATAGCATTATGTGCCAGCTGTAGATCTGGATTTACGATAATATGTTTAGCAGTAAGAACAGCTTCTTCGATAATTAATCTATATTTGATATTAACATCTTCTTGTGATATAATTATAAATTCATCGGAATTTTTCAAGAGTCGAATTCTTAAATTCACTTTGTTTAAAAGAAATTTGTCTATTTTACAAGAGTCTACATGAAGTCTTCCCATATATTCACAAAGTTTCGATCCCGCAATATCTTTACTTCTTTTTAAAATTCCATTATTTTTTTTATCTTTATGAACATCGTTAAACGCTAGCGTTGGGTCGCAAAACCCGTCTTCGTAATAGCCCTCGGCGGTTTTGTAAGATTGTTTGGCGCCTTTATCAAAATTTAAAACTGTTGCTAAATATGCTAAATATGGGTAGCAGTTGTTGCTAGATTGTACTAAAGTCTCATTCATAAACACGTCTATTTGGCTAAAAATAGAATGCAATGGAAGATTGCATAATGATACTTTTTTTTCGGCTGCAGGTATATCTATTAAAACACCGTTTTGTTCTTTTTTAACCCGAATTCGAATTTTAAGCATCAAGTTTGACATGTCAATATAATAATCTCCCCCGGGGATAGAAAAATCAATCTGTGTAGCATTAGACAAGGGAGCTATAGGGAAATAGTCTACAAATTTATTTCCCTCAATATTACCATTAATCAGGGGTTCGTTAAAAAGCTCCAACTCCGAACACATAGATTCAAATTGAGGCATAATGCTTTAGTCAAGAAAATCGGTTTTTGTTCTCTTGCGTTTTCTTTGCTTATTGCGTAATTTTGATTTGCGCTTCTTTACTCTTCGAGCTCCAGAGCCTTTCTGTGTATTTAATATGGTATCACCGAGACTATTTAAAAGATTTGTTCCAGCAATTTTACTATTTTTTTTTAACGACTCCTTAAAATTTTGACCAGCAACAACATCGTCCATTATCCTTTTCCCCATAACCAACCCTTGAATACCGAGTGATTTAGCTACGGGTCGAAAAAGAGGTGTTACGAATCTTGCTAAACTTTTAAAAATTGACCCAAATCCACGCCCAGTCTGATATTGACTTCCTCGAAAGATGTTATATCCGCGTCCTGTTTGAACATAATGATGATAATATCTTTCCATGATGAGCTTGTTTTAAGTGTACTTTAGACTAAGCATCCAGTCTTTTAAATATTAATTTAATAATAGTCTTGCCTGTTTTATATGGCAGGAGTTCACCGTAATCCGACCTTAAAGAAATTTCTATAGTCTGTATTTGATCGTAGAGAACTGGAAAATGGTCTAAAAAATGAAATCTTTCAACCTGTGCTCGATTTTTATTTTCGTTTAATTTGATAATTCTCAGCAGGGGGGTATTAGTGTGTCCTGTTATTATAGGTTGTATAATATTTGTATAGACATAAATTCCGGATATTCCGTGGTTGAGATCTGCGGGGTACATGCCTATTTCGTTAAAAAGAGGCCTTTCAATTTGATTGTTTGAAAATCCTAACATTCGCCCGAGTTTGGGGTTATCTATTGGAAAGGTTAAAAAACTGTTTCCACCCAAACCTTTAACTGAAACTGTCGAATCTGAATTAAAATTAAACTCGAATTTAGCCCAACTCTGATGTGGCAATGATTGTTTCATTGCTAATAAAATATCATCAATAGTGTGGTACACCCCAGTTGGAATTCGACAATGGAATTTGTCTACAATATTTAGTTTATTATTTTTACCATGTTCGTAATTGTGGAAATCAATATCACGTTTTTGTCGTCGACTATTCTCAACTCTGTTTAAATCGTTTCGAAAAATTATAAAATTAGCCGTATTATCTAATTCTAATCTAATTTGAAGAGGGTCTAATGCTTTGCTTTTATAAACTGAGGATATATAATCTACTTTGTACTCAATTTGTAAGAGGTCTGCTAGAGGACCGAATATTTTAATTTCCAACCCACTCATTAATTCAATTTGAAAATAATAATTTCCATTTTCTTTGAAAATAAAAAAACCCGCCTTAAGTGAGATATGAGAATCAAAATATTTTTGAAGTTCATTCAAAATTTTGAAATGAAGAGATAACGGTATAAAATTCCCGCCTAAATCTTTATCAGACTCGTAATAGTTTCGTTCAAACGTATAACTGTCATTTTCCCAGTTAGGGTGTTCGATTGGAATATTTTTATTGTACCTAAAATCTATAACCGATTCTTCATCTGACATAAATTTTTCCTCATACACTTTTAAAGGATTTTTACTGCTAATTACACCATTTTGAAATTCTGGCGCGTTTATATTAAAAATATTTGCTAATCTCCCAGTGAAGGCAATTTGTAGATCTCTAGGAAATGAAATTCTCAAGTAATGACCTCGATTTATTTCTTCTATTGCGTAACTAATTTCGTACCGATTTAAAGGGGGGAAGTTAGTCGCCTGTTGAATCTCGTTTTTTAATTGCCTATGCAAAGATAATGGGATAATATTTCCAAAATCATCTCTCTGACCTTCAAATAAAAAAGGTTGGATAATTGATACGGAATAGAAAGCCCAATCTTCCTGCTCAAATTGCGGTATTTTTGTTGTCTCAATACGTATGTCGATAAAATTAGTACGCGAATTAAAAGTAATATTATTTAAATTATTTAACGGTCCAAATTTTTGAATACCCGTAAAATAAGTGTCTGTTGGAATTTTAAAAAGATCTGCTAATGGATTTTGAAATTTAATTTCCATTCCTACCGGTATTTCTAAATTAAAATATAAATTATCTTCATCATCGGAAGATATCGCGGTTTTTAATCCATCAAACTGTCTTGGTTTACATCGTTCTAATAAATCACGTATAATTAAGTGTAATGTGAACGGTTGAATTTCATTATTATATTGTCTTTCTCCCTCATATCTGCCCGCTTCAAAAACAATCGCGTAATTATTCCATTGTATTTGTTTAATAACAGGCTGAGATGGTGGATTAATGGGTATTGGGAGAGAACTTGGTAGAATATTTTCTTCGGAAGGATTTAAAACTTCTGGTTGGTTGACGTCTTCATTAATATTTAGAATTAAAGGTTCTGTTGGTAAAATGTTGTTTATATTTTCTTCTAGTTTAAAATTTGGCTTTTCTTCTAAATTTGTTTTTGGTTCAAGTTTTGGTTTTTCCTCTTGTTTCACTTCTGGTTTTAGTTTCGGTTTCTTGTTAATTTTCTGTTTTTTTCTCCTGGGTTGTGATTGTATTTCTTCCACGGGAATTTGTCGTGGTAAATATTTTTGTTGATATTTATTCACAACTAACGCCTTTTTAATTCGTACTTCGATAAAATTTGTTGCGTAAGTTAAAGAAATAGTTTTAGCGTGATTCGAGAGAGGATAATTAGACAGATAATCACTGTCGACAAAATCATTTTCTCGAAATTCCAGAACAGATGCTAGGGGCGATGCTTGAGGTATTCTTACTTGCACATCTTTTTGTAACTGTATTTTTAATTTTGAACTGTCTTCGTTTTCGTCAACTTTTACCGTATTCATATGTATTTTTCCTTTAAGTGATTGATTGGCCTCAATAGTTTTAGCAAACTCGTTGAGTATATTATTTTGAAGAGATGTTGGAATATTATTCTTATTTCGATCTAGATCACCCTCGTAACGTTTTGGTGGAATTTCAATTTTAATATAATCCCATTGATTTTCTTCGGGTGAAATAACATCTGACACGTGCCCTACTTGGAAATGCGAATACTCATTTGTTATATTCGAATAAGTTTCAGGAAGAATTATTTCTGCTAATGCGCAAGACCATTTTTCATTATTAAAATTTAAAGGTTTTGCTAATTGAACTTTAAAACTAGAAGGTGTATTTTCCGGGTAAATATCGGGTGATGCGTTCGAAGGTAGAAATACTACGAAACTTGTCATCTTTATAATGACAGTTTCAGTTGGGCGACATCTCGTTTTATACTAATAAAAGATTTAGCGTGATAGATCGAAAGAATTGGGATTTGAACTTGAGACTGTTTGAATAACGTCCTGCAACGCTACCGATCTACCACGCTAAACCTTAACATGAAAGAGTTAAAATATCTATTTTTTTACGTAGGAAAAATAATCACAATATATTAGAAAACATATTTATTCACATATTTTCAATCATTTGACAAGTTTGTTCAAGATTTTCCAAAACCTCAATGGGTGTTTCAACTTGATTAAGAGTTAAAATTTGATTATTTTTACAATATTCTTGAAAAAAAATAATTGCTTCCATCTGCTCATCAGATGGCATGACAAAGTCTGGTGGAAATACAACATTTGATTTTATTGTTGAATTTAAAGTTTCTTCGGACTTAATACCAGTTGTCTTTTTTTTACGTTGAATTTTCTTTGGAGTTCCAGTACCATTAACAAACTCATTTAACCATTCTTGATGTTTTACGTTAAACTCGTTCAAATAATCAATAATTTGATCGTCTAATATTTCTTCTTTGGTTGTATATTCTGGTTTCTTTGAATGAAGACAATCGCAAACATCAATACGAATTTGATTTTTATAACTACTCGATAAGTGATCCATTAAGTGTTGTTTAAAAATTGTCTTGTCAAGACATTGTTCTTGACAAATCCAGCATTTAACATTAAAGTTTAAATTATCAAAGAAATTAAAAGCGTGTTTGCGACATGGCTCATTATAATAACAAGGATTCTCGGTAGGCGATTTGCATTTAATTTCTGGTTTCCCCATAAATAACTTCATTTTTTTAACCTTTAAAGAGCTCGATTTTTGAGACGTCTTACGCTTACACATATCCTTTGACTTTTAAATGTAAAAACAATTATTATTTATAGAAATAGTTATTATTGCAAGTTTAGACACGTTTATTAGCTGTTTAAAGTATTTTGGGTGGGGCCAAAACCGCCAAGGGTATAAAGCGAAGGTCGCGAATTCGTTTCCCCATCTCGCAAATAACTAATTAGCATTTTAAACGGCGAAAAAACGAAAAAAACGAAAAAATGACACCAAAAGTAAATTAACATAAGTATTTGGTGGGGTCACACATTACCGCCGATATCTCGGTTCGACCTTGTCCGATCGTGACCAAACTTGTTGATTTGATAGACCGAGGCTTAGTGGTTGTTGACAGGTGTCAGGCGTCGAGGTCAAAGATTATCTTCAAGGTGAAATTTGAAAACAAAAATATGTTTTTCGATTTTTCCAAGGACAAAAATTTTTGGAAAATATTTTGGGGGGGGGTGGGGGGTTGTTTTGGTGGCCATCTTGGCGGCCATCTTGGAAATAAAAGTGCTAAGTTTTAGTTTACTACTACTACTGCTGATGCATAAAGACCACGGGAGTAACATACGCCGAAAGAGCCACGGGACTTTCAAATCGGAACGACCCCGAAACCCCCCACCGTTACCGAAACCAAAAGTAAATAGGGGGAGAAAGTCTATCACTGCCTTCAGATTTTACCTTCCACCATGCTTGATACCCTTTTTAAAGAGCTAGTGATCACGCGATATTTCTAAACAATAAGGATAGCACATTACGTGCGAAGTAGTGCATTTATGGTATTCCGGTCCGCGCTCAAGATGAAAATTTTGAATTTTATTCCCTGGCAACCATGTCACCGCCTCGCTATTTCAAATAGTCTCTCTGTCAAATGCTGACCATTATTTCCTTCGATAACGGTTGATTTTAATTAATAATTACTATATCAATTGTAAAATAAACAATAAAAGCTCGTAGCTATATCTATTATTTCAGTTAAACTTGCAAATTGTTAGGCCTTAACATCGTTGATATACCAAGTAGTCCCGATCTCTGCTCTTAGATGGCGCGACGCTCTCCACGATTTAAGTGAGCGTTTTTCTAGTTACGGTTTATTTCTTTTCAAAAGTCGTGTTATTATTTTTAAAATGTCGCATTTTAGTTTCTATCATATATCAACTGTATTTAGGAACTAAATTAACCAAATTATCGAAAGCAAAAGTTTAATATTCACGTATGTTATAGATAACTATTTTTCGTCGTGACGGAGTACAACCGGTACCTTTGTGACCCTGTAAAGAGGGAGGCGAGGGGGAAGTAATTTCCGAAGTACAAAAATTTTACCCCTCAAATAAGACGTCGTGCGGTTTGACCCAAGTGCCAGACTTTCTCCCCCTATTTACTTTTACTGAAACTCACAGACCTTCTGAAACTACACCATACGATCCCCGCCCCTTCCCCCCTCCGAAATTCGCGGCGGAAACAGAGATAAAATTTCGGGTGTATTGCGGGTTGGGACAAACACGGCCCAACTCTCAGGGGCGACAGATTTTGAGAAAATAGATAGTCCAACCACCTCAGTGAAAGGCTTTTTCCTCGCCGGCCCGCCTTCGCCTTCCTTACTGACTAAGCAAAAGCTCGAAATAGATAGTCGAACCACCTCAGTAACGAAGCGGAAGGCAGTCTCAGTTTCCCTCTGTTCCGCGGGTCGTTTTTGTTTCGCCGGCCCGCCTTCTCTTTCCTTACTGACTAACCAAAAGCTCGAACGACGATGACGAAGTGGTTTTTATAATATAGATACTCAATGACCTAGTATTAAGGCGAAGCGCAACGACCACGGGTTATACACAGAGAAATTACCTTCGGCGATGTCACGTTAGACCCGATTTCTGAAATATACCCAATGACCTAGTATTAAGGCTAAGCGCTAGGCATACCTTCGGTGTGTATCTCCGTGTACCTACGGCGATGCCACGTTAGAGTCGCGAATGAAAGTCAGAAATAAATGCGACGAAAGGGGCTTAGAGTTTTATTATGCAGATATATTGGTTTGTTACCTTCTATGCACGCCCAAGATAATTGTTCGATTCACACGAAATTTGGCCTGTGGCATTGTGGCCCCGGCCGTCAGGTTACAGGGGCGTCTTGAGATTGCTAACCTTCGTAGTTTTTGACCACGGGACCAATAACCGGTGACCGCAAGACCGAAACCCCTGACCTCACGCTGTCAAGAGACGCGGGTTTTAAGATACACGGGAGTTTATCTCTCTGGCTTTAATTGCCTCACTTACCGCTCTCTTTTCTCAGCCCCCCCCCCCATCCCCTCTCTATCTGTGACACGCAGACACCTTTGTCCGGGCCGTATACGTTCCACGCATCTATGATAATACCAACCGATATGCCATTTGATTTTAAACGCCTGCAATTTCCAATCAATCTTAGCTTCGCAATGACAATTAATAAATCGCAAGGACAGTCACTAAACTAGCTGAGAAGCCCGGCCGAATTATTTTTAAATAGTAAATATTCATTTTCCTGTACATACTTACTCCAAACGGAGAAATTAAAAATATTGTGTACTAAACTAGCTGAGAAGCCCGGCCGAATTATTTTTAAATAGTAAATAGTAAAGTCACTTAAAACTGCGGGAAACCCATGCTTTATGTGGCGTGCTCAAGAGTTGGAGCTGCAAATAACCTGTACATACTTACTCCAAACGGAGAAACTAAAAATATTGTGTACAAAAACGCTTTATCATAATTACATCTTAAACTAATCAAAGAAATCAAATATAAGTTAATATTACAAGATATGATATTCTGCACTATTAAACGTTTGCAATTTAATAAAATGCCTATTTACTATTTAAAAATAATTTAATTGGCATATTTAAAGTAAAGTGCATTTGGTTCCCGTTTTCTAAACCCGAATTTACTCAACTAGAGGCCGGGCTTCTCAGCTAGTCTACTATTTAACGATGAAAATAAACATTTTCGAATCAGTGTTCACCAAAACCTCGTTAGAGTTTCCTCAGTCATTCATCCTGCTCAGGATTCTCCCACTTCGTATCCCCTAGCTTAGTCGTTAGACTCACCCCAATCCAGGGTCTGGGATTCTGCGAATTGACACGAACATTAGTAGAGGGAAAGTAAGGGCGAGGCTCCGAACCTGGGTTCGGGTTTGGGTTCGGGATCGAGATCCGGGATTTATGGGGTGAAATGGGGGTAAAATCGTCAAAAAGTCAATGTATTTATGATATTTCTCGCGACGATTTGTTTTCCCGTATATCAACATATTGTGTCCAGGCCAACTTGTTCATTTATCTCCGCTTATCTCGAAAGACACTTGAACGTATATCTTATCAAGCTTTATCGTACGGAATAAGTTGAAATGATGTAAAAAGTGATAACCTAGGCGACGCGTGCGCAGATTCCCCAGGGGACGCGGTTAATTTGAATTTAAGAGTGTTTTGACGTCATGGAATATTCGTTGTTAAAGTAGAATGGAAAAATTTTTTAACTTCATTTTAATATCATTGTAGTACGCTTGGCACTTGAACCTATCTCACGAGTATTTCACTGGGTGAGAGATAACGCGCGCGTGCGTGGATTACCCGGGAGGCGCGGAGCACGCGTGCGCGGTTAATTTGAATTTAAAACACGGATTTGAGTATTTTGACGTCATGCAATATTCGTTGTTAAAATGACGTAGAATGGAAATATTTTTAAACTTCATTTTAATATTATTAGCACGTAAGTTTAAAATTTGATTATCATATTTTTTATACCTATATTTACATATTGAAATAGTTACGCATACATGGTTCCCATTTAATATTGGGATATTTATAGTAATAAATACATAGAAAAATACTTTAAAAGTTCAAAACGTATAAAGAGTCCTTCAAAGTACTTTAAAAGGATTTTATTTACGAACTAAATCCATATTTTTTTTCAAACTTAGAAGTTAGTTTGTATGAAATACTTACTAATACCTGAAAAATGGACTTTAGAGTGGATAATTAAGTATTTTTTCAATCCTTTTACCTATATTTATATATTGGAATTGTTACACGCGTCTCAACGTCTGACTATCATCTGGCAGTTCCATACTGGGCTATTTGACCATCAAAATGACCAAATACACGTTTATTTGAACATTTCCTTGACTACATGACTGAAAAATTGTTTAAAGGTCCATCTACTTGGTTACAAAATTTGTTAAATACTTGGCTTTAAGGCCATCTAAATTAAAGTTAGAAGAAGCTAGACAAAGAGAAATTGTTTTGAAAAATAAAATTAAAGATATAAAAACTAACCAATAGTATTTCAAATACCAAATAATTCGACGTATTTGTTTTTGAAATAACTAAATAGTTTGCATATTTGTCAAAAAAAACTAAAAAAGTAATTGAAATTACTGTTAATTTTACTTGCAATAGTAAAATACTAAACCAAATGTATAATTTATATTTTATTTTATTTAATAAATTTAAACTATAATAATAAACTTTTTCAAAAAAAACTTTTACAAACAAAATTTAAAATACACATTTTTAAAATTCAACTACACCAGCTCCAAGTCAGCTAGCGACTTTTCTTTTATTTTAAGTAACTACTAACTACAATTAAAATCAAAGGATCTGCTATATTTTTCATGCTTTGAAAACAATTCATTAAAATCTCGAGTTTTTAAATATATGTAAAACACGAAGGAGCAGATCTTTTATCACAAGTTTTCAAAAATTATATTTAATTTAGTTTATTATAATATAGGGAACTCAAAAATTAAAAAACGAAATATCAAAAAAAAATTACTTACTTCAACCTTTCCCCCAGTTATTAGTTTCGTTTTAAACTTGGTTTACGTTTTAGTTTTACTTTGCTATTCTAGAAAATTCCAAAATTCCTTTAGAGTTTATCAGTAAAACCACTTACTTTAAGTATTTTTTTAATCCGTTCGGTCTAATAGTAGATTACGCACCTATAATCCATGATGTTTTCATTTAAATTCAAATTATAACGAATTGAAAGTTTGATGAAAATATGAATTTAGTTTGTAAATGAAATCCTTTTATAGTACTCTGAAGGGCTCTTAATACGTTTTGAACTTCCAAAATAAATTAATGTACTAAGTTACGTTTAAAAGAACCTTTTGTAACAATTCCAATATATAAATATAGGTAAAAGGATTGAAAAAATACTTAATTATCCACTCTAAAGTCCATTTTTCAGGTATTAGTAAGTATTTCATACAAACTAACTTCTAAGTTTGAAAAAAAATGATTTATATAGTGAATAAAAAATCCTTTTAAAGTACTTTGAAGGACTCTTTATACGTTTTGAACGTTTTGAACTTCTAAAATAAATTAATGTACTAAGTTACGTTTAAAAGAACCTTTTGTAACAATTCCAATATATATATATATAAAAATAACCGTGATAAATAGTAAAACCCACTTATTTTTCAATAAATACATTTCAGATACACAAATTAATTAAATAAAAGTATTTAAATAAGAATTGCTTCACTAAATTATGCATTTGTACTTTAAATAATACCTGAATTTAAAATTATATTAGAATAATTATATTGTTAAACTTCTTTCATTTTTAAAAATGTAGTAGAAAATGAAAGATATTTTAATTAAAACATTTCTTAATTTCTTTATTACCTAAAAATATTTACAATATTTACAAATTTTTATATTGTTTAACTTCTTTCATTTTTAAAAATGTAATTGCTTGACTTAAATAAAGCGTGAAAATTATTAGTTTCAAATGATATTTACAAATCTTATCAACTCTAAAGTCCATTTTTCAGGTATTAGTAAGTATTTCATACAAACTAACTTCTAAAATATGGATTTAGTTCGCAAATAAAATCCCTTTAAAGTACTTTGAAGGACTCTTTATACGTTTTGAACTTGAATAAAATTAAAAACAATAATCTAAGATACCCTTTAAAGTTAAATTCCTTTAGAGTTTATCAGTAAAACCACTTACTTTAAGTATTTTTTAATCCGTTCGGTCTAATAGTAGATTACGCACCTATAATCCATGATGTTTTCATTTAAATTCAAATTATAACGAATTGAAAGTTTGAAGAAAATATTAATTTAGTTTGTAGATGAAATCCTTTTATAGTACTCTGAAGGGCTCTTAATACGTTTTGAACTTCCAAAATAAATTAATGTACTAAGTTACGTTTAAAAGAACCATTTGTAACAATTCCATTATGTAAATATAGGTATAAGGATTGAAAAAATACTTAATTATCCACTCTAAAGTCCATTTTTCAGGTATTAGTAAGTATTTCATACAAACTAACTTCTAAGTTTGAAAAAAAATATGGATTTAGTTCGTAAATAAAATCCTTTTAAAGTACTTTGAAGGACTCTTTATACGTTTTGAACTTTTAAAGTATTTTTCTATGTATTTATTACTATAAATATCCCAATATTAAATGGGAACCATGTATGCGTAACAATTTCAATATGTAAATATAGGTATAAAAATATGATAATCAAATTTAAAACTTACGTGCTAATAATATTAAAATGAAGTTTAAAAATATTTCCATTCTACGTCATTTTAACAACGAATATTCCATGACGTCAAATTACTCAAATCCGTGTTTTAAATTCAAATTAACCGCGCACGCGTGCTCCGCGCCTCCCGGGTAATCCACGCACGCGCGCGTTATCTCTCACCCAGTGAAATACTCGTGAGATAGGTTCAAGTGCCAAGCGTACTACAATGATATTAAAATGAAGTTAAAAATTTTTTCCATTCTACTTTAACAACGAATATTCCATGACGTCAAAACACTCTTAAATTCAAATTAACCGCGTCCCCTGGGGAATCTGCGCACGCGTCGCCTAGGTTATCACTTTTTACATCATTTCAACTTATTCCGTACGATAAAACGCGATAAGATATACGTTCAAGTGTCTTTCGAGATAAGCGGAGATAAATGAACAAGTTGGCCTGGACACAATATGTTGATATACGGGAAAACAAATCGTCGCGAGAAATATCATAAATACATTGACTTTTTGACGATTTTACCCCCATTTCACCCCATAAATCCCGGATCTCGATCCCGAACCCAAACCCGAACCCGGGTTCGGAGCCTCGCCATTACTTTCCCTCTACTAACATTAATAGAAAATCCGTATAAACAGTTAAAAGGCTTATAAAATCTTATTTAAATAATTTCCTAACCAAGGCTCAGTTTAAATATCCTTCCTATTATTTATCCAAATCTTCGTACAGTGATACCCAGGCACCGATTAAGCCATTCTAAAATGTATTTAAAGTTATCAAAATGTAACAACTCGTGCCTTTTTACATTTGAAAACGAGAAAGGTTAATTATTTCTCATATTTTTTCCTTTATTTCGATTATTTCTATTATTGGACCTCAAATTTCCTTCGTTCCTCTGGTGTCAGTTAACAATATTCAGTTTCATTTATCACTTTCAGAAGGGGTGACCGCCGTATCAATTTCGTTGTTGGTAATCTTGGAATCTTGTTTTGCTACAAATCCTGCCAGTCGTAGCAGCGAGACAGATTCCTCACTCTAAAAGAGACATCGCGCAGAACTCTAAACGTCAAACTGGCAAAATGAGCAGCCGAGAAGAGAAGAAACACAAGTGCACTGAGTGCGTCTATGCCACGAACCAAAAGGGACATTTTATTGTTCACAAAAGAAAACATACCGGCGAGAAACCTTTTCAATGTGACCAGTGTAATTTCGTGTCTGCACGAAAAAACAGTTTGGCTATCCACAAAAGAACTCACACGGGCGAGAAACATTTTCAATGTGACCAGTGTAATTTCGCGTCTGCACAAAAAACCAATTTGGCTATCCACAAAAGAACTCACACGGGCGAGAAACCTTTTCAATGTGACCAGTGTAATTTTGCGTCTGCACAAAAAAACAGTTTGGCTATACACAAAAGAACTCACACGGGCGAGAAACCTTTTCAATGTGACCAGTGTAATTTCGCGACTGCACATAAAACCAATTTGGCTATCCACAAAAGAACTCACACGGGCGAGAAACCTTTTCAATGTGACCAGTGTAATTTCGTGTCTGCACGAAAAAACAGTTTGGCTATCCACAAAAGAACTCACACGGGCGAGAAACATTTTCAATGTGACCAGTGTAATTTCGCGTCTGCAAAAAAAAACAATTTGGCTATCCACAAAAGAACTCACACGGGCGAGAAACCTTTTCAATGTGACCAGTGTAATTTTGCGTCTGCACAAAAAAACAATTTGGCTATCCACAAAAGAACTCACACGGGCGAGAAACCCTTTCAATGTGACCAGTGTAATTACGCATCTGCACAAAAAAAACACTTTGAATGTCCACAAAAGAACACACACGGGCCAAAAACCCTTCCAATTTGACCAATGTAATTACGCGTCTGCACATAAAACCTCTTTGAATGTCCACAAAAGAATTCACTCGAGAGAGAAATCATCTGGATGTCCAAAGCGCGGATACCACGCCAGATTTGCTATACATTTAATTCACCACGAAAAAGCGCGTCACGCTCAGACGGCAAGGTTACACAAGTGCTCAATTTGTAACCAAAACCTCGCCACGGAAGGAACCCTCCGAGCTCACCTTCGAATTCATGGTCTTCCTGCAAACCGAAGTGGCGCTTCGACCAGTCACGAACCAGATCCACGACCCCGAACTTCGTCACGACTACGGCTGATTGAGAGCCTTTGTCGTCAATGGGGAATTATTCCTTGCTCGGTGCAGCTACGACGCCTGACCTATGAACAAATTCAATCTTGCACCGAAAAAGTCGACTTCGCCCACGTCGTACAACCTGAAATTCCCAACCCTGAGGCGGACCAAACCGCGACCCTACCGGTTAAGAGGGAAGTGGTCCCTGGCACTGAAAGCCTCTCAGTTGATATCAGCGCCATAAAAGAAGAGCCCTTTTATGACTTCCTGGAGATTGTGGGTGTTCAGTTAGTCGTCAAATAAGAAGAGTTGGGACATCGGCCAATTGGGGACAACAACCAGTGTGTCCCAATGAACGCGGACACTCTTGTCAAGGTCAAATGCGGTTCCGAAGAAGATAACTTTTGAATTGTAGAACCAAACTTACGAAACACGTGGTTTTTCTGTCATTTTAATTTCATCTATTTATATCTTCCCCACGAATTAAGACATAACCCAAGACGTGTTGGTTTTTCTGTTCTTTTCCGACATCGTTCATAAATTCAACGAGATTGCTTGCTTTTTAGTTTTACACGAGCCTAGTATAGGCTAGAGTAAAACTCCCGTAGCCTCTACAGGCCCCGCAGCCGCTATCATGCCGTTTTCTAACGCCACGGGAGAATCCTGCTATAACGCTCGCAATTAAACCAGGAAGGGAAAGGCCGTAGAAAGCTAGCCATATAGGCGAAAACTATTCGCTAGTTTTCGAGTAATTTTTAGAAAATAGCGAGCAACTTCAAAATTCAGTTTGGCTGTTATTGTATGGAAGAAGTTGGTAGTTTGAGGTAAAAAGTGTACTCTTTTCGTCACAAAGCAAGCGAATAGTTTCGGCCTATTATTCTATAGTTCTACCATAATTTCGCCCTTAAAATTCACGCGCCTTCGACAACCAGCAACCTAGCAAGCCGGGAATCGGCGATTCTTTGGCGTTTTCGTCCGCACACGGTTTCCGCAACAGCGCTTGCTTCTCGCTTCCATTCGGGTGGGGGAAGGCAAGATATGGCGGCTCTCCCACCCCAGAGCCCCCAGGTGCATGTGTTTTCGTAAGTGCATCTCTAAACGTGGTGAAATCACTTATGTTGGTTTTGTATCCCCTGTATCTACAAGTCGCCCCCGCTGCCCCCGTGATTGGCACGCCCCTGAATAATACACAATAAACTAAAATCATTTGTATGCAAAAATCTAAATAGCATTGTAAACGTAACTCTAGAAAACTAGAGAATCCGTTGTTTTAATTAGAATAAGGAACACCCCTATTTTTATATAAAATGAACTCTACCCCACAAGTAAACATTATATTGCCCGGGCGTGAGAAAGTCCGTTGGGAACGAAAGTTCGAGAACGTCTCGTTTGAGAGAACAAAGACCAGAAGTGAATCGGACGCCGTCAAAAACGGTAATTAATTAATGAAACAATAATTTGTATTTCCACTCTAGTTGAGTTTCTGTAATTCAGTAAATTTATTAAAACCTTTGTTAGCAAGATTTTTCAGTCGGTTTTGTTAACATAGTAAAGTTTAAGCTATCCCATGATAAAATATATAATCTTTTGTTAGTCCATGGTCGATCAAGATTTTGGAGCGTCTTCCCGCGAGGTACAACGCCCTTTTACCCGAGGGGGAACTCTACGATGCTCTCACTGGCCCCGGGTTTGTACATGGTTCTAATTTCATAATTAAAAACTCGACCCCTTTTAAGGGTCCGGACTCATGCCCTCGACGAGGTTATATGTCTCTGTCATGAGGGGTTGACCAAGGTGAACACGCGGACGACATTGCCGCTTGGATTTGTGGCCCTGCTTTGCGGTGCCTCTACGGTTCCAGGCAGTTAGCCCCGAGGGGGTAACCACTAGGTTTTTTAGTGTACACCGGACTACAGATTACTTGGTACTACAGAAATATTACTTTTACTACACGTATTACAGAATATTGATTGTATTATAAATTATTACACCGTACTGCCATATATTACACATTGTATTACACGCTACTACGCGGAATTACACGGTACTACGCGGTATTACAGCTACTACACAGTATTACAGCTACTACACAGTATTACAGCTACTACACAGTATTACAGTTGCTACACAGTATTACACTATACTACAATTTCTGAAAGAAATTTAACGGTATTACGCAGTACAACAAGTTTTTAATGGTATTACATAGTAATGCCAAGAATGTATTTATTAATACCTATAGGGATAATGTCTATGTCGAGACGTTTTTAGCGTTTCTATCAATCCAACCGTTGGTCTCCCCAGTACGCTCCGCCGCTTAAATTAAATCCAAAAGTCCTGGTATTTCATTGGTGGGTAATATTTACGTCACACGGCCAACTTTGATCACGCGCTGTTCGCGCTACAGCGGCCAACCAATTCGTTGAAGTTTTTATGTTAATTACATATGAGCAAAAGATATGTGAATGGTTTGAGCGCCCCTAGCGGAATATTATGTTTAGAATAGTTTTTGAATTGAAGCCAATATAAAAACGAGTGTGGCGCTGAACTCCTACAGGTTATTACAGTACAGTGTATAGGGGGAATTTTTGTTCACGGAAATTAGACGAATGGGTTGGCCGCTGTAGCGCAAGAGATCAAAGTTGGCCGTGCTCGACGCGATGGAATCAAACGCTGGTGTCGTTTATTTTGCCCCCCCCCTACCCCACGCGATGGGAGGTAAGGCGTTCAACGTGCCAGCCGATTATAGCGACATAATCATTCTTCCTAATATAAATAATTACATTCTTGGTAATACCAGAAGTAAATAATGTTATTGTAAAACAAGATGGCACAGCCAAAATAGTAGCCAAATTTTACCACTAGCGTTATTTAAAATAACATTTATTCGAATATCAAAATAGCAATGATAGCAACCTATACGCCGAAATTCCCAATCGGGGAGAGAAATACCACTTTGATTAAAATCGGAGGCTCAGCACTTGCATAGATAGATAGAGATAACTATTAACTAATACATATCAAATGACGCCTGAAAAGGACCCCGAGAGCGACCCCGAGCCTCGGATTAACCCGAGGAAATAACATTAATTATAAATTACTGAGTTTACAGCACACATTGCTGCGATCGGACGATTCCTTCGCTCGACTTACGCTCTCAGTTTCTTTGAAGAAAAACAACGAGAAAAAGCCTCGGAAAAAGCGCTAACCGAGGAATTAACGCGAGCGAACTGTCGGAGTGAACTACCGTCGGGAACTAACCCATTCATATTTCTAATTTTTCTATAAAATGGGGGATGATGGGTTGTTGTCTCAGTTGTTGTCGGAACTTGTTGTACGCGTAAACCCAGGCATAAACAACGTCATACCATCGGCTCGACCGTCGGTGATTTCCCCGCTCGGGCTATGCGAGTAAACGTCGTCGTCCCCCCCGCACCATTCCCTCTTCACTTTCGCCTAGAATTCCACCTTCGCCCTTGCCTCAGAGCTCCACTCGTTCCCTTCTATGTTCCCTCTGTCTTTCCTAAATCGAATTTGAAAAGTATTTTGCCCTATATTTACAATATTACATAAAATCATTTGGTAATACATCAGTTTAAAATATTATGCAATAATGCACTGTACTATATAATACTACATCTTAATAGACAACGTACTACACTTACTACGCGCAATATTACTTGCTATTACGCGATA
The DNA here is from genome assembly GCF_980474605.1 of Leiobunum rupestre. Classification (NCBI taxonomy): domain Eukaryota; kingdom Metazoa; phylum Arthropoda; class Arachnida; order Opiliones; family Sclerosomatidae; genus Leiobunum; species Leiobunum rupestre. Next base: position 17,857,636 of record NC_143392.1, on the reverse strand, counting down.
TTACACAGTATTACACGGTACTACACGGTAACTCATCGTATTACACAATAATTCACCATATTACAATACTACGCTGTATTACAAAGTAATTTGTAGTATTTATTCGTAATACAAATAGAAGTGTACACCTACTACAGGAAGTGGTTACCCCCTCGGTTAGCCCTCGACCAAATTTCGGATTATGGCGTCACGTGGGGCCTCAACTTCCAACTGCTGAGGTGTCAATACGTGGTCTTCTCTCGTGATCAACGCACTCCGGCCGATCTCTGGCTCACCCTCGGACATACTTCTCTACGACTCGGGTGTCGAATTATCGTTACCTAGGGGCTATCTTTGACGTGAAACTCTCATGGAATCCCCACATTGAATCAACTCATCTGATCCAGGCTGGACTATACAAGCCCTCTGTAGCTTCGGCGACTGGCACTTTGCTCGGTGAGAATGCCGCGCTACGAGTTATCCTCCGGGTCCCACGGTCGACGGCGGTCATACTGATGGAAGCGGAGGCGGCCATTCCTTCATTGTGCATTCACCGGGGTCACTTCGATCTTCTCCACCTCGCCCCTTGTGGTGCGGCTGACGCTCCGGTGTTCTACCCTTTGCTGCTTCGCGATGAATTCCTGCCCTTGGAGATCCTATAATCTTATAATTACAGGGAATATTTTAAAAAATTAAACATTTTGTTATGACAAAATCTTTCTCAAATGAAGATTTTATTTTTTATTTTTGGTGAAATTCAGGTCATTTTGGGTAAATTAACGTAAATTCGGTTAGAAAAATTAAATTTTGGTTAAATGCGAATAAATTTGGGTAAATGAAAACCAACTTGGGTAGATGGAAATTAAATTGGATAAATGGAGACGAAATTGGATTAATGCGAATAAGTATGGACAGAAGAAAATAGGGGAAGTACGTATCTGTAGCTTTGAGCCGTAGAAGTCGTCGTGTGACCCACGAAAACGCCTTTTTACGCATAATAAACCAAACTGAAAAAGTAGTCCTACTTTTGTTTTGATTCAACACGGCTATAATCGACGAAAGCAAATACGCCTTAGCTCAAATAGCAGAGAATGAGAAGGGCAATATGTTACAATTGTTCAATTTAAGAAAAATGACTTTTTAAACGATGTATTCATCCGCGATTTCCCGCCAAACCGTTTTGGCGCGAAAATTCGTGAAAAGTGACGCCTTTCCAAAGCTGACTAGAAGCGTACTTCCCCCTATTTTCTTCTGGTATGGATAAATGCGAAACTGTTTCGGTTTATTCAGATAAAATTGGGTAAATATGAATAAAATTGGGTAAATGCGAATAAGTTTAGGTAAATGCCTATAAAATTTGGAAATGCAAATAATTTTGGGTAAATGGAAACAAAATGGGATAAATGTAAATTTGTTTGAGTAAATGCGAAAACCTTTCGGTATTTTCCAATAAAATTGGGTAAATACGAATAGAATTGGGTATATGTTAATGAAATTCGCATATACCCAATTTTGTTTCCATTTACATATTATGCGCATTTTCAAATTTTATTCGCATTTACCTAAAACAATTCGCATTTAAATTTTTTTTCGTATTTGTCCAATTTTGTTTTCCGTCACCCAATTTACGCGTGAACAAACTCTTATGCATTTCCCCAAGGGCAACCGATCGTTGAAATCAATCAAATTCTATCTGATACTATTGTCAAAGTATCTAACATCTTTTTTTCGGGGATTGTGGTTCGTTTCGAAGAATGAGATGATCTTGTGGAAATCATCAAGTTCAGATGTATCTTTAAAAGGGTTGCATTTTTTAGTTTTGACATTGCGAACAATGTTTTTTATTAAGAAATAATTTCCCAATTTCAAGTTTATTGGTCAAGGGGGCGAATACATTTACAGCTTTTTAGTAGACTCGAAATCTTTTCTTGTTATGTCCCGAGGGGTTAACCACTCTTAAAAAGTCTGTACATCGATTACGCCGGATGACGCTTAGATTAGCACTGCCAACGGCAGGGACTTCAAAGATAACGCGTAATCCCATTAGTACAGTCAAAGGTACGGCTCTGTACACCGATTACCCGGAGTGATCAGCCCCTCGTTATGTCCAGAAGCGATAACGATTAAAAGTAATTGAAATTATACTTATCCAAATCTTTATAGATTTCTATTGATATTTTTCAGGCAAGGGTAAAAAATAATTGAAATGAATTGAAACTCCCATATCTTAAATAAATTTGAAAGGGACAAAAATAAATGAAATATTGTGAATGATTTTGTCGCCATCTATATTTAAAAATTGAATGATATTTTATAGAAATTTCGGAGAGGAAAAATTGATAATATAGTATAGTAAAAAGATACGAAAAAGATAGATATAATGGTTTTTGTGCATCTCTGCTCTCTCTCAGTTTAATTTTATTTGTAAAATAAAAACGGGCAGTCGTTGAAAAACGAACGCATCTGGGACAACTCAAATAAAACACAAGGTTCGTGGCTAGAAGCCGCTGGATGACATTTTCAGATGAGCCACTGAAGCTATAATATTGCGTTGACTTCTAACACAAGCAAAGAAATAATAGTTAACGAATAATAGTAAATTTGTAATTAATCCTTGAATTGTTTATTTGAAATTAAGCACCGACCTGATTTTGGCCCGCTTTTTGAAAATCAGCCTCCAGGAGAGCATAGGTCAACAGCGTGAGATCAGTGTTGCCAATGTTTGAAAGTTGAAATACCCATTGCTATGTAGTAAACTTCCCACAACCCTATTTAGTACCGCCCCCAACGAAAACTCAGCGGAAAACATGCCATTAATTTTCAAATTGTTTGATAAATTAACTTTTTGAAATTACAATGTTTAAACATTTTGGTTGTTAGGCATATGCATTAATTGATTGTAGTATTAGTAGGCACCCCCTTTATATTATGTATTAAAACCAAGATTCACGAAAATCATAAGTGGATCATTCTCTCTAAGTAGGCAAATTCCGGGTCTCGGTAGGGTAGATCTTAGTCTGGGTTTCGTGACGTCAGAGCTTGTATAGAGAGCAAACTCCAAAGAGAAAAAAGACGGCAACTAAATAGGCATTTAATTATTGAACAAAACTCTACCCTTGAATCTGGAACTGACCTTGAACAAATATGGTATAGGTTTTTTGGGGGGAAAATTCGAGGAGCCAATCCCCAAAATTTATCTCTCTCGGGCGCTCGAGACACGTTTCAGACGTGAAACGTTCCATAAGATATGTAAAAAAAGTTAGATTCGGCAGTATAAGTTCAGAGTGAAGTTGAGGTGATACACAGGGAGGTTGTAAAGGGCTACCAGACCGACCCCGACAAAGACTTTAGTCATAGGTAGCATAGCGTTTTGTCTTGTTAGAAAGAGTGATCCACTTATGACGAAAATACACGGCTCTAGATAATTTAGGGCTTTCTATTGATAGTTAAATTAAAGAAACCCACAGACATGACAATTCCCACAAAATCAACGTTTTTAAAAACAAATACCTTTTCCCACAGAGCCAAAATGAAAACTAAAATTCTTACAATATGTGAAATTTCCCACCAACTGGAAACACTGCGTAAGACCGAGTTCAGGTTTTTTTTAAATAAATATTGTGAACCTGAGACGGGACTGATAAGTTTTCACGTTAAAACCGAGCCTGAGCTGAGGTATTGTGGAACGCAAACTGTAACGAGTGAGCCCGAGCTTGAGCCCCTGTTAAAATACAAATTACTTCGAACCCGAGCTTGAACCCTTTTCATGAATCACATTACTCGGAGCTAGAGCCCGAGCCCGTATTAACGTACGAAGAGCTCAACTTTGAGCCCAACATAGTACATGAGCCCAACATAATACTTGAGCCCGAGCTCGAGACTGATTTTGGTAGTTTTGATATCTGAGGTGAGCCCGAACTCAACTCACGATTACGATTGTGCTTGAGCTCGAGACCGATTTGTATACTGTTTTCGTATCAGAGGATGAGTTCGATCTCCTTTCAATTCGAGATATTATTTATCCCTAAGCCCATGTTCGAAATTTATTTTGGCAAAAAAGCGTTAGAAGCTCACGTGGCCTAGCGCCGTCTGGATTCCTGGGCTCAGAGCTTCCTGACCGCGTCCGACAGGTGTGCCCGTGATGCCGAAAAGGAGCTCGAAAACACTAATTGGGTTATTTGATTAATAATTTTAGCGACGAAAAATTGGGTTGAGAAACTTAAGCAACTCTAGGAAACCAGAGCTGTCGAAAGGGTTTAATTATATCATGTTGAGCAGAGCTACAATAAAGTGATCCCGAGCTTGAGCTTGTCCTAGTATTTTGAAACATCAAGCTTGAGCTTGAGCCTTTAGTAGTTTTAAAACAAAGTGAGACCAAGCCGAGGCCACCATTTTATTTGTAAGTTACTATAGTGAGCCTGAACCCGAGATTACACTTCGAGCCCGAGCCCAAGAACACCCGTCGATTTGTAAATATAGTGAGCGCGTGCCCGAGCCTGCCCGTATATTTATACCTATAGTGAGTCAGAGCCCGAGACGGTTTGTAGGTTTAAAATCTACTGAGCTCCAGACCTCACACCAGTGGATGAATTTAGATTGTGAGCCCGAGCCCAAGACCCGGCCAATTGGTCAGACTAAGGTGAGCCCGAGACCATCCGTAAGCTCATATACGAATTCAGTGAGGTGAGCTCGAGTCCAGCTCTTGGCGTTTATCTATGCAGGAGAGTCAATATGACCTTTTTGTTCTTAAATTTGGTCAATGTGAAGAAAAATAACCCCTCCTAGGGGACTTTGTCCCCTCGGAGAGGTAATTATGTTTTCCTAAAAAAATACTTCCACAAATTAATACACAACGTGTGTCGACGTTTGCATATTCTTCGGCTGCTCTCACTAACTCTCCAATTTTGCCCTGAACTAATTTTAATTCCAAAATTAATTTTTAAACACACGTATTCGAGCGAAGAACAAACACCGAGCAATCTAAAACGCAAACTTCAACCAGACAAATTGCTAAATGGTAATAGGCGCGTAAATAAAACATCCTTCAAGGAAATCGCCAAGAAGTAATATTTCCGAGAGCCAGGACCTGTAGGGTACTGTTTACATAGTGCTTGTTGAAATAATGGAAGGGGAGGGGTAAATAGTCATATAAATGTAATTTTGCTTTAGAAACAAAGTCATGTATTATAAAAAACAGCATAAGTTATATCAGAAGTAAATGAACGAAGTTATCAGACCGCTATATCTCTCATACTAAGCGCATTTTGAGATCTCCCTTTAATCGACGTTTCGAAATTTCGCGCCTTTATAGCTCCGCTATCGCCATCTATCGACTAGTATGTGATGACGTGTAAATCGAATGTGGATACCCGCAATTCCCTAGTGCAAATTTTGGCGCGAACTAAAGGGGGCGGAACTTGTCACTCTTTTTTACTACTAATATAGGCCTATAGGTGCCTAGCGTTGACATATACTACTACTATGCTACTAGATTAAAATGGTAAGTAAGGACGCTAATGAATTATTAAATAATGACAAGTTTTTGCCATACCCAGATTCTGATTTAATGATCAACTACTAAATTTACTATTAGACAAACATATCGAATCGAACTACTCAATAAAAATCAAACAATACCGCTAACAAATAAAATACTACTAGATTAATTTACATGACCCCCAAAATAACTACACGCAGCATGCACTCGACCAATTCCAGACTACTAAAAATACGCGGTCTACTATATACACTAATTGCGCCATATAAAAAGTACTCATCACTATTCTTGATTATCGTTGGTCTCGAGACTTGAAAATAAATGAATAAGGTAGATGCGAGGAGAGAGTTCGTAGAGTTGAAGAGACGAGTTGAAGGCTTGAGACGTTGGAGATACGATGAGGCTACTACTATCGTCTACGATGTCGTGGTGGTGATCGGTAGGAAAACCATGGTCCGGCGATAACTGCTCAATGGGCTGGATACATTCATAGATTGCGACCAGTGTGAAAACTATGTTCCTTTTATTAAGGTCATCCGGAGCGGTGTTTTAAGATCGTCCTTTACTTTCGGTTCGGAGATACGGTTCCTCTTCTCTTCTTGTCTCCAAGTTTTGTTGTAAAAACCACGTGACTTTTTGGATTCATCCTGGTTTTTTCGTTACCCAATCGAATTACTATGACGGGCTGTCACGTGGAGGGACACTATGATTTGACCAATCACCAAATTTCAACGTAGGGCTTTATTTCCAGCGCCCATGTGTTTCACTTTCTTGAGATCACAAGACGCGCACACATTCGGTGACAATTACACCAAACAATAATATCGAGGCGCACTACAATAATTGTAAGCATTGGTCGAGAAAATCTGTCAAAGGTTCGAGTTCAATAATAAATACACGTGGCACGCACACTATATGCTATTCACCATCGATTCTAAAGACCTTTCGCTAACTACTTCCCATTCCTACAAACTATCCAACGCGGCCATGTGGGGATGCCGAGGGACGTAAAATAATTGTTTCCCTAACAAAATCTAAAAGAGGGGTAACATATTGAAAAATATTCGTTACAAACTCCGATGGATTTTCATCTCCCCACGTTAACGAAAATGCACTTTAAACTTTTTACCCTCTTCAATAACTTTGGTTCGTTATATACATTTTTGTGTTATTAAAAATTGAGGAATTAAAAAAGTTGGTAATCCAAAGTCGAGAAGCCATTTACAAATTTTCTTCTTGAACATTGTGGAATTTTTATATAATTATCTAAGATATTAAAGAGTTTAGTTCCGCACGTTTTCAATGTTGAAATAATGGAAAATTTTTACCTGTACGGTATGCAACAAGTGTTTACTATTTTGAGGCTTACAGAAGAATGAGATGGTAATGCGAAGATCATCTAATTGAGAGGTATCTTTAAACGGATTGTATTTCTTGGGTTTGGCATCCCGAGTTAATGTTTTAATTAAGAAATAATTTCCCAACTTCTTAGTAGACTCGAAACCTTTTCTTGCTATGTCCTGACGCGATAACTAACGCTAGATTAATCCAAAAAGGTTGACATTTTAGCAGTAAATCAATTAGTAAATCATTCTTTGCTCTTCTTCTGTAACATTTTATATGAAATATTTTCATTTATTCAAGAAAAGGGACTTTAAAAAAAAAAATAAAATCTAAATACAATAACCTTCTTCGTCGTTTTTAATATCAAAGTTAAGTATATTTTTCATTATATTTTGAAATTAACCATTGTATACCGTGAAATATTTTTTATTGTGAACGTGTTCCATTTATAATTCTGCTATATATTGCAATATACACACTTCACAAATGATACCCTTAACTATAGATATATTACCCAATTATGAGCTACGTCTACTATCTACACGTAATACCATGGAAGAAAGATTAGGAAGGCTAACTCGCCCATTTTTATGAAAGGTGCTTGGCAGCACTGTAAGCGATAGTGCTCAGTACAAATTCGAGATGGCGCTTTTTAGTTTCAAGTATGATTTTAAAAAATTTGGGTAGATTTATAGCGTTTTCCATTTGATTGCTCTCGAGCACTCTAGATCGCTCTGATCAACATTTTATGTTCCATTAGCGTGCTCGGATCGGCCCCGATCAAGTTTCGCGTGTTCCATTTCACGCTCTCGGGTGCTCCGAGATCCCCCAAAACCGATCTGCCGATTTCGACAGATCAACGGATCGAGATCGGAGCAAATTTTAGCGTGTTCCTTTTAGATTTTTTTTTAAAATGGCAGACCAAGACGTGAAAATTCAAATTACAAGCAGACGAAAAACAACAAAGCACGGGAATATGTTCATGGAATGTTCCATTTGCTTTTTTACTCTATCGATTACGGCGAGATCTATGACGTCCGAGACAGATTCCAAGCGAATCTTGAGCAATCAAATGGAAAACGCTATTAGTCTGCTAGACTGCAACTCTGCTTTCAAAGGTTGGATGACAAATTAAATATGAAATTAATTAATTATTTAATTAGGTAAATATAGTTTGTATAGAAAAATAATTGAAAAGAGAAAAACTAGCAAATAATATTAAAAAAGAAAATTTTGTTTCTAGCACCATAACTTTATGAATGTACAAGCATAGCCGTTTAGTCGGCTATGGTACAAGAACGGTACAGTTTGTTTTAATATTCTCAGTAAAGTACCATAGTATAAAGTAAAGTAAAATAAACAATTGCAAAATCTTTTCATTTAAGGCCCTTTTGTTTTCATTGCAGTCTCTGAGTAGTTGTAAACGTCGAGAATTAGCAAATAATTTTTTCTTGGGTATTTTACAGCCCACTATCTAACAATTTTGCTCATTGTTGGTGTACTAGGCTAGTAAGGCACTTTAAATCAATGGAGATGTATTATATCTTTCCCCTTGAAATTTCATCCATGACTAATCGTATAATACTCCAAGATTCTTGAAGCTTATCAACACCAACTATTCGTGAGCAAGTTTCGCAAGTTGGCGAGCACCTGAGTCCCTTTTAGATTTTGAAGACGTTTTACACTCCGACTGTTGTTCCTCTCCCTTTTTTTCTCATTTTCTTCCCTTTTCCTCTCTTTCTCCTCAAATAACCATCTGTTTTTCAATCGTACATCATGATGTATTCTAATTCTAAGGTAGAGCTTTATGAGTTTTTCTTGGTTTCTATACACATTTCTGGAACAGTGATTTCATTTAGGCCAGTCAGAAGTTTTACAGCTATTCCTTCCTGGCAAATAATTTGACTGAAATTATCTTTGTAAAACTTCTCCATTTTTTCCACTGTTTCATAGAATTCTTGTGTTACTAACGTCAGTCTTCCAACGTCGCTATTTTCTTCTGCACGATAAGACTTTAAAACTGTAAGAGTTTCCCTTGTGTAAGTCATTTGCTTTGTGTCTTTAATGATCGAAGTTTGGCAAATGTTACAATCATGAAGTGGTATTATTCATCTTCAAGCAGGTTTTCTGTCAATTGAATTATAAAGGATAAAGATGTTTTCCAACCTTGAATGACTGGAGGTTGTTTGTCGCAGTCAAATTTCAGGTCTTTGAACCAATCAAGTTTCTCTTTAAGATATTCAAGATGTTTTGAATTTTTGCTTATTGCTGAGCGATATTCCTTCTCATCGTACTTTCGACTAGAGTTAAGACAGTCAAACATTTTATCAAATTCTGCAACTACATTTGAGGTGTCCTGTGCTCCGAGTGGTAATTTGTCAGTAATTACATAGAAATTTAACACCTTAGCAACTGAGTAGCTAAGCAGTTGGGTAGCTAACTTCACCTTCATTTTGGTAAAAGGCGTAAGACTTAAATGTTTTAGAGTCAACTTTGGAGCAATTCGTAGAGGTTCTCTAGAATCAAGAAAAAAAACCTCTCTAAATGAGCCCAAGAAGCTTTGACTTTTTTAATTAAGATATCATGATTTCTCAAGTTATTTCTTATGCCCTTGATTAGATGTGACGGAGCGTGCATACAATAGATTTTATGCTCATCTATAAATATAAATGGTGTATCTTCATTGACATTAAGTCGCTTATACACGCTTCTGTTATTTGATCCTTGGTCACACACAATTACCTTGACTTTTATCCCAATGGATAGCAAACGGCTTACAAGGAGACTACCCGAGGTGGTTATCACCGATTTTGTTGAAACTCGGGGGTTAGGTAGGCCTTATGGTAGTATGAAAATTGCCAAAGGGAAAAGTTGCAATAGGCTTTAGTTTTCCCATGGCAACCGAAAATATTTTTGATCTCTCAAAACCAAAAAACTCCATTTAAAAAAGCATGGGATTTTCTCGGTTTCACAGGGTACTTAATTACTTGAAAAATTTGAATAAATTAAATTTTCAAAACTTACCCAAAAAGATGAATTTGACCTATTTTGGGTAAAATTGATCAATTTTGGTTAAATTTTAACAAAATTTGGGTAACCGAGAAAATCCCATGCTTTTTTAAATGGAGAGATCAAAAACAATTTCGGTTGCCATAGGAAAACTAAAGCCCATTGCAAGTTTTCCCTTTGGCAATTTTCATTCTACCATAAGGTCTAAATAACCCCCGAGTTTCAACAAAATCGGTGATAACCACCTCGGGTAGTCTCCTTGTTAGTATATCAATTAATATATCATGAAGAATGTCTTTATTCATTGGCCCTTTAGTTGAAAAATAGGAAACTGGCTGCTTCCAATTCGAGTCAATTCCAGAAAGAAGGAAAACAGTAGCATGGTTTGCTAAGTCCAATTTCCGTTTGGAATTTCCCAAGTCGCAAAATCCCTCAATCAAGTCTTCACCTTCGTTGTACGTTAGGCCTTCTTTGAGAGACATTTCATCAAAAGTTAACATTGCAAGTTTATCTCTTTCAGTCATACACTTTACTTTCTTTTCCAAGATATCCCAAAATTCCTTCACAATGCCTGGCTTGCAAGGAATTTGTTTTAACCATGACTTTATTGACGCCTGGCTTGGCAAAAGAAAAATCTTTTTTAAAAGACAGTAAGCTTTTGGTTCGTGATAGTGCAAAGTAAGGCACAGCTGCTTCTCTTTGGCTGACCATCGTCGTCCTTTTGGGTTTGTTGATGCAGATTTTAATTGCATTTCAAAGAAGTCAGCTGACGACTTTGGAAGAGGTTTCCTCATTTCAAAGACTACTTGTGACTTAGATACTTTAGAACTGGAATTTTTTTTTTAAAAGTCTCCAATTCCTAAGGTATTGCTTTTGTAACAATGATTTTAGCTTCATCTTTTTAGGTGAATCTTTGCCCTTTTTGATAATTTGTAACACAGTTTGAGATCCCTTCTTCACCTTTGGTGTTGCAAGTGAAGTTCTAGGTCTTTTTGTGGGATATGGATCTTCTGGATCATAATCATGAGGCCTTTTCCTTGACACTTCTTTTTGGTTTTTACTATGAGGTGTACCTTTTTCTAATGGTGTCAGACTAACAACTGAATCTACCAAAATGATAATTAAGTTTTTGTTTTATGTACCATGTTAATTATAAATAATATATATAATATATACCAAAAGTCATAGCTTTTCTTGTATTTTTATTAGATAGTGATGGAGACATAAAACTTGTTCGTTCTTGACTCGCAATCGGGGTTAGACTTCGCAAGGGACCAGATACAATCGGGGTTAGGTTGCGTACAGAACCAGATACAATCGGGGTTAGGTTGCGTACAGAACCAGATACAATCGGGGTTAAGTTGCGTACAGAACCAGATACAATCGGGGTTAGGTTGCGTACAGAACCAGATACAATCGGGGTTAGGTTGCGTACAGAACCAGATACAATCGGGGTTAGGTTGCGTACAGGACCAGATACAATCGGGGTTAGGTTGCGTACAGGACCAGATACAATCGGAGTTAGTTTGCATTCGGGAGGTACATGTGTATGCGTGACATCTTTATTATGACTAGATGTGGATGGAGATCCTTCTTGGCTAACCAGAATGGGGGTTCGACTAAGTGAGGGACCTATAAAATATTATTCAGCCTTTTTAACTTCAGTCACAAATTCAGACTCATGCTGCACCTTTGACATTACCTATATGTTGAGTAGAAATTACTTGAATATTAATTGAGACCACCGGGTGGTATTTTTCTGGAACAGCATTCCAAACTTGAAATGTGAAACATAAATTTTACTAAGCTTATTACGACACTATAACTTTCAGGGGGGTTGAGGGGAGTCGTGGAGATCAGTAAGGAGGGAAGATTCAAAAAGGTTCCAAATGTAACCTTGAGAATATGACCCGCGCACTAAACTCGAGGGAAATTTAAATACTTATTTCCCCGTGCCGTATGTATCGAATTTAATTGTTCGGGATCCTTTGAGTCATTATTGTCACAGAGTAGGTAAATGATATCAATCGAAGTTATGCAAAACAGTAACTCTGGTTTATTATTGGACTTAGTAACTATAGATTCAAATATGGTTAAAACAGTGGTAATTATTTTGAGATGATTAATACTTAAAGGCTATGGTGGGCTCTTTGGGGTGTACAATGAATATAGCAGGGGGTTGGATAATTAAGTAGATTGGCTATGGTTGGCCGAATCTTTAAGTTAAATTTATACAAAATACACTTTAGAATTAATAACAAAGAATGGGAAAAATAATAGTTTGAAAGTACTTATCGTTCTTCAAGTAACCGTCCTTAAACCAAGGAACGAACCGCACATAATTATCTTCACCAAGAATTATCACGTACTACCACGAATCCGACGCGAAATACCCAAACAAATACCGTGCACTTTAACCTTCACGTCGAACCGCGTCACCGGATGCTGTATACCACATCCTGATCACTAAAACCTCGAAGACACGATTGAAACAAAACTGAAGAAAAAACTCAGTCTGATTAAAGCTGACTTGGCTTTTTATACTAGATGATTAGATGGTCCCTTATCTTTCGGGGTGTGTAAATAACTAAACAAGCTACGGGGCTGCCAGAATACGCCAGAGAAATGAAGTGAAACAAAAAATATACATGGTTGGTCCCTAGATGGCTATACTGAGGGGACAAATTATAAAAAAGTAGAAAAATAACAAGATGCTCACTCCCGAAAGTTAACGGGTCGTGATAAGCTGCAATATTTATGTTATTACCCATGTTTACTTTATTACCTTCCGTTATTTTTGAAATTACATTGGGTGAAGTGGTCACAACAAAGTTTCCACCTTTTTTCGCAAATATATTTCTCTTTTCCCAATAAATCCTCCCTTCCAGAGTTTTTTAACCACTGTTCACATCTGTAAACAAAAACACGTGATTCACCAAGGGTTAACGAAAAACCCATTTTTAATTTATAATCACCTTTGAACATCAGTTGGAAAGTCAAAAAAAGAAACCCCTGTCTTTTTTCTACCTTGGGAATTGCTGCATTTTGTGTCACAGCAAGTTTTCCCTCCGTGATATTCAAGTTTTTTGAAGTCCTTGTCAAAATCAGCTGTGACAACCGCCATCGCGTAAAACAAATAAAAGGCGATAGTGCTCAGTACAAATTCTAGGGGGCGATAGCGTCGCGACCCGAAAAAAAAGTTTCATAGCCCAATGGGCGAGTTAGCCTTCCTTATCTTTTTTCCATGGTAATACCAATAAACCTTAACCTTTTTTAGCGTTTTCTTAACCTCTCTAATAACGTCATGATAATACCCCTTATCATGCCTTATGAAAAGATTTTGCGGTGAAAATCAGTCATTGGACCGGCGTCGTAAAATAGAAATTTCCCATCTAAAATAGGGGAAAATTTCAACCGTCGAGTGGAAACACTGTTCCAGCGAATTGCTGGCGGATAAATTATCCGCGAAAATATGTAATTTACTCCACAAAGAAAATGACTCGTAATTTCTATAAGAAATAGCTCTACCACTACAAAATATGCCAAAATACATTAATAAAGGTAGGCGCAAGATTAATACTTCCTTTCAGTTTTGTTCTAATATGAGGATGCGTATGACTATTATTATGTTTGAATATTTAAATTTAAGCCTTGGTTAGGCAGCGGCTAGGAGTGAGGAACCATTTTCTTTATTTACAATTTACATAAGCTATGAAATACAAGTAACTTATTTTGATACCCTTCGCCGACACAACGGAATAACTTATTTTAATATTTTCGCGCAGTTCGAAACGATTACCCTTAGAGGTCGGCAGTCAATTAATTTTTATCCATGAATAAAATAAGCCCGGCTATATTTAAATAATATTTATTTAAATAACCAATATATTGGTTATAGTTGAATAAAACTTGTAAAATGTTTAAATAATCGAAAGTGAATAAGCCTATTATTTAAATAAAACAAACAATTATTTAAATAAATACCACTTTTATTCAAATAAATGCTTGATTGCGTAAAAAACATAATTAAATAAGTTAAAATGATATTCTTTTTACCAACGTTTTTTAAATAAATCGGAAAATTTGTGGATAATGAATAAACAATTCCGAACACTAATTACCCTTAAATTATATTCCTTAATAACGCAGGGTTAGTACACGACCTGGAATACATGGAAAACCGGGAAAAGTCAGGGAATTTGAAAATGTTTCCAAAAGGTCAGGGAATTTGAAAATGTTTCCCAATGGTCAGGGAATAGTCAGTGAAATTAAAAATGGTCCGAAATAGTAAGGGAATTTTAAAATGACCCCAAAAACCAATCCGGAAAATAAATTTTTGAAAAATGTATTAAAAATACATAATTAACATTTTTCAAGATTTTACCTCAAAACATAAATTTATTCTACAAAAACGGTCAGGGAAATTTGGCAATTTAGTCAGGGAAAACCTGGAAATGTCAGGGAATTTTATTCCAGAAATTTTGTACGAACCCTGTAACGTCTTCTCTGCACTTCAGCCCAATCTACAACCGGGCTTGGATTAACCGCCGTCATTTCGCCGAAATTGGTTTTTCCAAAAGTGGCATAATTACCAAAAGTGTGACAATCCCTGTACTTTCGTATGCTAAAGGTTTAATGAATGCTCGGCTCGAGACCGACTACATAAAAGATTATTTATTGTCGACTTTCTGGATCTTTTTTTAGTCTTTTGTATTATATCGTAGGTAGATGGCGATAGCAGCTCCACAGAACGACGAAAAATCAAAAAATACACTAACTTTGACCAATGCTACCCAGGTAGCAAAATTTCGTTGGAAAACGGTTGATGATTAGTTGATAATTAAACGTTATTGACTCGTTGATAACACGTTTCAAAAAACTAAACTCTAACCAATTTTGAACGTTTATTAGAGTAACGTAAAATATACGTAACTTTCGGAACGTTTTTAAAATGTGTATTTAACTATTTTAAAACCATTAGATTAACCTTTAAATTGTTTTAATATCAGGTACATAGATACAAAATACAAATGAGCTTTAAATTCAGGTACTCTTGCAAATTATATAGGATTTAGGGCTCGCATCTTCAAATTGATGTAAAAAAAACTCTCGCTGAAACTGCAGGCCTTCTTTTTAAACGAGTTGAGACATGAAAATTCTCCATTTTGCAATCTTTGATACCATTAAAGCCGAAAATAATATAAAACCAATTAATTTTAAATAAAGTTCCATGTAAATTGCAATTATGTTTGGATCAGAATCCGGTTCATTTTGAGATTCAACTAACTCTCTCATATTTAAGCTCATTCCTCAAGCTGCAGGTCTACTTTGGGATATATTAAGATATCAATTTACCATCTACATTAAAGTTTAGAAATTGACCAGTTAAATTAAAATGAAATACCCTATATATTTTTCAAGAGCTGATAACAGACTAAAACCAAATGGTTTTATGGTTCTAGTTTAAAAAAAAATCATTTTTTCAATCTCTTAGCTAGGTATACATTTCGAAGAAATAAACATTACAGTTGAAATCCTGATAAAAGGTCATATCTAATTTTCTTGAATTTTTACTACCTAGGTAATAAGATGGAGACATGGCTATTTTTGACCATAAGCCAATATACTTACAAGGAGACTACCCGAGGTGTAACACACCGATTTTAAATTAAAGCCTCTAACCTACCAAAAAATAAACCGCGGTTTAATGGACCACCCTGGTTGGGAAAAACAAAAGACCACTGGCCAAAACAATGCCAGAACCCAATTTAAAATTAGTAGCAGAGGAGAGGCGAAAACTAGTCATGTCGGTGAACGTAGTCAAAACTGTAGGGGTGAAAAAATAGTCGATTTAGATCGAAGTAATTCCCTAGATAAAATGTTGCGCGTAACAGCTTAAGATTTGTAAAGGCGGTTAGAAAATTAGGCAAAACCACAGGCCCTATAAGTTCAAGTTCAAGTTCAAGTTTGTTTATTGTTAATCATTTAACCCCGGAAGAAATGAAAATCGCGGAATGCAAATTCGTAAAAGACATTCAGGCCGAAGAATATCGCCCGGAATTAAAATCACTCGTAAAGGGTGGAAAATGGCACCCTTCGTCCAACATCGCTTCTTTAAGCCCCATCCTAAACGAGGGGGTACAGTGGCGGACTGGGTCTTATATTTTGGGCTGCCAGAAGACAGAGGGCCCAAGCTTTAACAACTATAACGCTATCATGTTTGAGGGGCCCACTTCATGAACGGTCCATGGGGCCCACGCCGCCCACCTGCCATCGGGCAGGGACACTCTATGGCCAGTCCGCCACTGAGGGGGTATTATTTGTTTGGGGGGCGCCTATGGGAATCCGAAGAATTGACTTACAACGAGAAGCGCTCCATCATTTCAAACAAACTTTTTCGATTTTCAAAATTATTAACGATAAGAATAATAATAATAAAATTCGTGCCTGCATTGTAAAAAATTCTAAAGGATATGACATTAAGCGTTCTGCGCAGCATTTAGCAAATTTAGAAATTACTGATTAAAACATTTCTTTCTAGTGATAATTAGCATTAACACCGGGGGGGAGTGTTAAAAAACTGCCTCTTCATTTAATTAAAATGTTTAAATCAAATGTCGTAAATAAATAAAATAAAAAATGTAAGTGCAGAACTAAAATTGTATAATTTAGAATAAAATCCAAACATGTATGGATTCCAATTGCAAAAATAATATCTTAAAGACTTTCCAATGTAAAAATATTCCTCTAAAAATGTCCATTGTATTGTAACGCCTAGGCTCCGTTGTCGACGCGGGACTCTTGGAACCGGGGAAATGGACAGCGCCAAATTGGCGCTGTCCATTTCGCCACTTGGGCAAATTTCCTCCGTTTTCCCCGGGTGTCCAAGATTCCCGCGTCGAGTCCGTTGACGTCACAACCCAGCTTTCTTTCATTGTATTCGTAAAATGTGTTGGCACTCTCGACCTAGCCTCGAAGTCGACAAGGATGGAAAAAATTTAACCATTCCTAAAAATAAAACTTTAAAAAACAAAACTTGTCATTTACTTCAGAAAAAATTACGGTCCGGAACAAAATTATACAAGGTTTTTCAGAAGTCAGTGCAATAAATTTGAGGTGTTATAGGGGTTTAGTAAAGATGTCTGACTGTCTTTGTCGCGATCCTCTGCGACGAATAGGAAAAGCGCTAGAGAGCGTTAAAGTTTGGCATATATAGAACGAGATTTTTACGCATATATAGAACGAGATTTTTACGCATATATAGAACGAGATTTTTACGCATATATAGAACGAGATTTTTACGCATATATAGAACGAGATTTTTACGCATATATAGAACGAGATTTTTACGCATATATAGAACGAGATTTTTACAAATATATAGAACGAGATTTTTACACATATATAGAACGAGATTTTTACGCATATATAGAACGAGATTTTTACAAATATATAGAACGAGATTTTTACAAATATATAGAACGAGATTTTTAAGCATATATAGAACGAGATTTTTACGCATATATAGAACGAGATTTTTACGCATATATAGAATGATTTTTACACATATAGAACGATTTTTACAAATATATAGAACGAGATTTTTACGCATATATAGAACGAGATTTTTACGCATATATAGAACGAGATTTTTACGCATATATAGAACGAGATTTTTACGCATATATAGAACGAGATTTTTACAAATATATAGAACGAGATTTTTACACATATATAGAACGAGATTTTTACGCATATATAGAACGAGATTTTTACAAATATATAGAACGAGATTTTTACAAATATATAGAACGAGATTTTTACGCATATATAGAACGAGATTTTTACGCATATATAGAACGAGATTTTTACGCATATATAGAATGATTTTTACACATATAGAACGATTTTTACAAATATATAGAACGAGATTTTTACGCATATATAGAACGAGATTTTTACGCATATATAGAACGAGATTTTTACGCATATATAGAACGAGATTTTTACGCATATATAGAACGAGATTTTTACGCATATATAGAACGAGATTTTTACGCATATATAGAACGAGATTTTTACACATATATAGAACGAGATTTTTACGCATATATAAAACGAGATTTTTACACATATATAGAACGAGATTTTTACGCATATATAGAACGAGATTTTTACGCATATATAGAACGAGATTTTTACAAATATATAGAACGAGATTTTTACACATATATAGAACGAGATTTTTACGCATATATAGAACGAGATTTTTACAAATATATAGAACGAGATTTTTACAAATATATAGAACGAGATTTTTAAGCATATATAGAACGAGATTTTTACGCATATATAGAACGAGATTTTTACGCATATATAGAATGATTTTTACGCATATATAGAACGAGATTTTTACACATATATAGAACGAGATTTTTACGCATATATAGAACGAGATTTTTACGCATATATAGAACGAGATTTTTACGCATATATAGAATGATTTTTACACATATAGAACGATTTTTACAAATATATAGAACGAGATTTTTACGCATATATAGAACGAGATTTTTACGCATATATAGAACGAGATTTTTACGCATATATAGAACGAGATTTTTACGCATATATAGAACGAGATTTTTACGCATATATAGAATGATTTTTACACATATAGAACGATTTTTACAAATATATAGAACGAGATTTTTACGCATATATAGAACGAGATTTTTACGCATATATAGAACGAGATTTTTACGCATATATAGAACGAGATTTTTACGCATATATAGAACGAGATTTTTACGCATATATAGAACGAGATTTTTACACATATATAGAACGAGATTTTTACGCATATATAAAACGAGATTTTTACACATATATAGAACGAGATTTTTACGCATATATAGAACGAGATTTTTACGCATATATAGAACGAGATTTTTACAAATATATAGAACGAGATTTTTACACATATATAGAACGAGATTTTTACAAATATATAGAACGAGATTTTTACAAATATATAGAACGAGATTTTTACAAATATATAGAACGAGATTTTTAAGCATATATAGAACGAGATTTTTACGCATATATAGAACGAGATTTTTACGCATATATAGAATGATTTTTACGCATATATAGAACGAGATTTTTACACATATATAGAACGAGATTTTTACGCATATATAGAACGAGATTTTTACGCATATATAGAACGAGATTTTTACGCATATATAGAATGATTTTTACACATATAGAACGATTTTTACAAATATATAGAACGAGATTTTTACGCATATATAGAACGAGATTTTTACGCATATATAGAACGAGATTTTTACGCATATATAGAACGAGATTTTTACGCATATATAGAACGAGATTTTTACGCATATATAGAACGAGATTTTTACACATATATAGAACGAGATTTTTACGCATATATAAAACGAGATTTTTACACATATATAGAACGAGATTTTTACGCATATATAGAACGAGATTTTTACGCATATATAGAACGAGATTTTTACGCATATATAGAACGAGATTTTTACACATATATAGAACGAGATTTTTACGCATATATAGAACGAGATTTTTACGCATATATAGAACGAGATTTTTACAAATATATAGAACGAGATTTTTACACATATATAGAACGAGATTTTTACGCATATATAGAACGAGATTTTTACAAATATATAGAACGAGATTTTTACAAATATATAGAACGAGATTTTTAAGCATTTATAGAACGAGATTTTTACGCATATATAGAACGAGATTTTTACGCATATATAGAATGATTTTTACACATATAGAACGATTTTTACAAATATATAGAACGAGATTTTTACGCATATATAGAACGAGATTTTTACGCATATATAGAACGAGATTTTTACGCATATATAGAACGATTTTTACACATATAGAACGAGATTTTTACACATATAGAACGAGATTTTTACACATATATAGAACGAGATTTTTACGCATATATAGAACGAGATTTTTACGCATATATAGAACGAGATTTTTACACATATATAGAACGAGATTTTTACGCATATATAGAACGAGATTTTTACGCATATATAGAACGAGATTTTTACGCATATATAGAACGAGATTTTTACGCATATATAGAACGAGATTTTTACGCATATATAGAACGAGATTTTTACGCATATATAGAACGAGATTTTTACGCATATATAGAACGAGATTTTTACGCATATATAGAACGAGATTTTTACACATATATAGAACGAGATTTTGACGCATATATAGAACGAGATTTTTACACATATATAGAACGAGATTTTTACACATATATAGAACGAGATTTTTACGCATATATAGAACGAGATTTTTACACATATATAGAACGAGATTTTTAAGCATATATAGAACGAGATTTTTACGCATATATAGAACGAGATTTTTACGCATATATAGAACGATTTTTACACATATAGAACGATTTTTATACATATAGAACGAGATTTTTACAAATATATAGAACGAGATTTTTACGCATATATAGAACGAGATTTTTACGCATATATAGAACGAGATTTTTACACATATATAGAACGAGATTTTTACACATAGTCCAGGCATTAAAGGAAATTTCTCGGAAAAAATTTCGGAAGATTTGAAAATTGCCGGGTATGTAGATTTTACCTTCCTGATGAACGTAGGGTGGTGTGTCCTAGTGTCCGGAGTGAGCGTTTGCCGCCATCTTGGAAAATGGCCGCCAAAATAACTCAATTTCTTGCAATTATCATTATAGCTTCTAATCCGTACACCCCACAAGGGTATAATATTTTTTTCAGATACAGGGTTCAATTCCGTATAAGAAAATATAATTATATGAGTATGTACCTTTAAAGGACTGACCGCTATAATTTTTTAAAGTTTGAACACTTGTACGATAACATCGATTTTTGAGGGTTTTTCGAAAGTTTTCACGTATTCTAATTGGATTAAAAGCCACCTTTAACCAAAATTTCGCGGTTTTACTTGACTGCCATGTAAAGTGCCAGTTTCATGATACCTATTATCATGTGTGCATAAAAATAAGTATGCCGCTTTCGTTATTTTTAGCTACAGTATAACCTACCTCTTTTTATCGAAGTTTGAATTCTGCCACATTAAACAATTAAGAAGAATGAAACTACTATAGTAAAAACTGATAAAATTTATAACTTAATTACATTACCTTAATATTAATATAACAATTATATAAATTTCAAATATAAATATAAGTTGCAATATAATTTGTTTTTGCCCATTTTAAATCGGTCTAGGTTAAAGTACAACAAAAGTGGCGTTTGGGGAAAGGGCATAACGTGACATGATTTAGTTAATAAGCTGCTCATTAGGGGTGCTGATCTACAATGCTAAAAGTAGGAGCTACTGTGCCACTTGTGTCCTATAATATTATGACAAAAGAAATTTTAAATTAAGTGTCCACTCCAAGCAACGTAGTTAAAGGATGATAGTTAGTATTGTTTCAACTACTCGTTTTTCCACGTGGCCATTTTACCCAAAAATTTCAAAGTTTGGTAAGTTCTATTCTAGGGCGATATTGTTCAAACCATGACGATAGAGGTCTACGTATAGCATTTTCGTCTGGCGTGATCCGCTTGGTCCGTCACGTGTTGTCTGGTTCAAGAAGTTTCCGTCTGCGTCGTTCGCTGATGTTCATACAAGAATTTGGCGTCTTTGTAACATACTTTGTGAAATGGATGATGACTGCAACTGCATTATATGCGAAAAACCGCTTAAAGACGGACCAACTGTTTTGGTGAGCAAAGGACTTGAAACATTGGTGAGTTTTAGTTTAAAACATGAAGATGGGCTTCATGAAAAATTTCAAAATACGGAATCGATGAAACTACATACGTCATGCCGAAGAAGCTATACTAAACAAAGGCGACGATTTCTAACCCAATATTGAAAGTAGTGAGATCGCAAAGCATTTCTTTCGATTTCAAAAAACACTGTTTTTTCTGTTCTGGTGAATGTGATGTTAGTAGCTGATAAGAAAAAGCCAATTAAGCGACGCGATATTTTCGAAGTTAGAACCCACTGCATAAAAAAGAGCGTTATATCTACGGCGGCTGCACGAAATGACGATTGGGGTTTTGAAGTCACGTGAGTAGATACATCTAATGGTTTGACTGCGAGCTTCCACATCTAGTGTAAAAGTCATAAAACAGGGGACGAAATGAAAACGCTCTAAGTCATTTACTTCTGATAAAAGAATCTCTACTTTACCTCTGCTGACTTAGGTCTCCCAGCTGCGTTCCACAATGACGTACATTTCAGCATAACTTGATTGTGCAGATCGCGAAGGGGTACCGTTGCTTTGATACATTTGGTGAGGTCCGTGGTTGCGCAGAGACTGAGTGTGTGGGCGGAGCACCTCAAATGGTAAATCATTTGATTGTTGAATGTCATTATTGGTAGATGTGGTCAGGTGTTCTATAGAGTCGTTTTCGCTTTCTTCACTGCTCGATTCGGAATCCTCGTTCACGTCCGTTCGGGAAAGCTGAACGCCAAACAATTTGAACGCTTTCAAGAAGTTACTGCCGTTATCGGTAACGGTGGCGATAATCTATAGGAAAAATACTGCCATATATATTCGTGGTAAAACATTTCATTTAACTTGTTTTAATTTCTTAATTTCTTTTCAAAGTAGCAAACGTGTTACAATTTGGTGAAACTTCCCCCCTCCCCCCTGTAACACATACGAGCCCCCTCTAACAATCATATCACAACAAAAGAGAGATCGGTAATCAAGGTACTGTGCCGTAGCAATATAGGTCTACAGTGGTCCCTAAGACAACAAGCCGGACTCAGTCAATCGACGTTGGTATTTAAGTTTCACATATTCTTGATTCGATGATTGAGCCCCCCCCCCTCCCCTGGGAGCACGTCAGTCCTAAAGTGCCAGGGAATTACTTACGTAGTAAACTGTAGAATCATTTTAAAATTAGTTTAAAAATGTTTATTAAGAGGCTGATGGACAAAGCTATTGTTGCATATTTAATCTATTTAATCAATTTTACATAATTCGTGTATTAATCTCGGACTCTTTCTGGTTGGGCGCTAAGCTTGCTCCCCCCCCCCTCCTGGAAAAATAGCGATCGGCGCCGCTGCATGTCGAACCCGCAGACGCTCGGTCCTACGACTATTTTGGGAACACCCTGTAGTAAAATGAAAATCCGCTTACTTTGTTAGCGCTCAACCCGTACTCCATTTGAATATCTTGAAGTAAAGTAGAAATTCTGTCGTAGCTGTGGGTCCCTTTAAATCGACGGCACGCGAGCCTCGCTGATTTTCGTTCCAAGGATTCGATATCTATCCAGTGAGCTGTTACCCCAAAAAAACTTCTTTGTTTCGCAGACCAGATGTCGGCCGTTGTGCAAACGTAGGACACGTTATTAAAGGTATTTTTCAGGCTTTCAACATTATCGTCAAAAATGATATCTATTCGTCTACCGAGGGTGCGTCG
This sequence comes from Leiobunum rupestre, assembly GCF_980474605.1. Lineage (NCBI taxonomy): Eukaryota > Metazoa > Arthropoda > Arachnida > Opiliones > Sclerosomatidae > Leiobunum > Leiobunum rupestre. The sequence continues at coordinate 17,834,258 of NC_143392.1, read as the reverse complement.
TTTCATAACTTGCAGGTGTTTCTGCATCCCGAGGTTTTCGAATAGTTTAATTAAATAGGGATCCTCTACTATGCTGAGTGGCGACAAAGAATGGAGGACGAAATTAGTTAAATCCCTATCAAAACCTTCTTGAGAAACTACAGATCTACCGCGACCAGAGGAAAATAACTTTGGAGTTGATGGAAACTCGTTTTTCCTACGTTTCTCGTCGATATACTGATCATACTCTTCCACCACGGTAGAATCGTGCTTTCTCCGCAAGTGAGATTTAAAGTTCGATGTAGCTTTCCAGGTTCCCTTTATTTCCAGTCCAATACTGCCGACCCTATAATTTTCGTAATATCGTCTAAACCTTGTTCCTGGAGGTGCGTGTCGTTGGCATTAGCGCTAGACGTTGCCATAGCAAGGAATCAAATATCCGGCAACCGTTCACTCGATTAACCAAAGCAAAAACAACACGGTCTACTTATTCGTTATTTAAATTAAAGAAAATATTTCCATTATTTGCATTTTTTATGACTGAAAATATTTTGTAAAAAAGAATTTACCAAATAAATGTTCGTGAAATATTCGTAAAAAATTATTTACAAGATAATAGTCGAAATAATTATATTTTTAAATCATTTACCAAATAAGACCATCACCAAATATTTGTTTAATTAACAAATAACTAAATCTAAAATATTTTGTCCTGTCAATCGACAAATAAATCTGCTCGGATATTTTGTTATTTAGTAATTTATTCGTTATTCGCTAAATGATTTTTTGATCATCTCTGAGTATAATATATATAATTAAATATAATAAATATTAAATAATAATCGGTTAATAATCAAAAAATCATTAAGATAAAGTAAGTATCACTTGGCCTTGAAACAAGACGAGTTTGGTCAATTTTTAGTTTCACATCGAATATATAATCGAAGTGACACTATTGCTATGGACGGAATGTCGTTAAGTGTTGTATGTTTGTTTGTTTGTCGTCGGCGTCGTGGAAAGCGATGACATGGTAGATGGAGCTACAAGCTACACGCCGAGCTTTGGTGGGAAGTTTGAAATTTTGGTGGGCATTCGGGCATATGCAGTTTTATATCTATGAAGATAAATTTTAATTACAATAATTTTTCCCGTATACCATTCACAAAACTTAGTTACATTAACTTACAAGTTCACGTAAAGACTACCTGTTTATAGCTCTACCCGCAAATAGATCAAAATTTAAAATAATGTAACTTTTTGTCAGAGTACCCTTCAAATTGAGCCAAAACCGATGTGCATTAATATTAATTATTTAGTTGTTAATAATCCACATTAAATACCTGATCTAAGAAAATACCAATTCAATCACCAAGAGATAACATAAAAATGGCGAATTCCATTAATTTATGTTGTGCAAAATTACATTCATGGGTATTTGTTTTATGAATTTGGGAAATTATATGAATTTTGGTGCTTGAACCATACCCAAATGTTTGATATAAATTTCCACAGTTTAAATATTGATTTAAATCTTATTTCCACTCATTTCAATTATTTAAAAGAATTATGCTCATCATGTTTTGCTTAACCATACTTTGTGTCGACTTGGATTAATTAAACACAGGGATATCCCACAGAAGCAAAAACGCGGAAACGATTGCTATGAAACCTCTATTGCTGAAATCGGCGACTAACAGGAAATGACTCTAGCGCATGCGCGATAAGTGGATCAAGAGAAGTAAATGTAAACTAAAAATGTTTAGCGATCATACATTTGAGTTGCTAGGTATTACATCATCAGAACAAAGAAATATAAGCAACCGAGAATTTGTAGTCTGAGAGTAATTACCAAATTATTTAGGTGAAAAGAAAGGGGTGTCACTAAGCCTTGGCTCAAAATGTGAAGATGATAACGTTTGACTATTTGGCCCATGGTTTGACACACATTTCGTGCATGCGCAATGGGGACTTCCGTTTATTCGCCGATTTCCTCTGATAGAGGGTTTATAACAATCTTTTCTGCTATATAATACAGTTTTAAGCTGGAGCGGTATATACCTGTGTTTAATTAATCCAAGGTGTCGATGTGAAACTAATATGCCGGCTGGGCCGACTTGTTTCCTAATTGATTCCCTCTTCATTTTATCATTTAGGGTTTTGGCAACTTTTCTTAACCTAAGGTTTTGACAAGGTAGTTTAATTAAGTGGGCCGAATTCTGGCGGCAAGTAACGCTAACAATCGTTACTTTCACCAAGAATGTATTTATTTATACTCTGTGAGAATGAATATGTCGACACGTTGAGGCCCTAACCCCGTCACGCTAAGGATGTTGAACGTAACTCTTTGAAAGAACGCTAATATTTCAGAAGTGGGATGTTGAATCTGCCGATGGAGAAGGATTTTTGAAGACAAGCGGCGTAAAACACGAGGCCTACCGTCTCCGCCATTAAAGGGAATATAACCTGCAAAGCAATATTTATGGAAGACCCCTTCAATTTTTAAATTTCCCTGTACAGTGGCGCCAAATATTTTTAAAGCCAAAGGCAAGAGCGGCTAGAGCTGCAAGCGTTGGTGTTCCACACCAAATACCTGAGGTTATATTCCCTTTAATGAACCAAAACAATTCAGATTGATCCGTTTGGAACGATTTCGATTGAACAGTTGAAATAACTTGATGAACGATAACGTTGAATTAAGACGAAGTGAACGTATCAAAAATAGACAGAAAGCGGAACCGTCGAGGAACGAAAACAACCAAGAACCGAATGCTGATGGATAACTAATCATTTCCATGTTGCTGACGGAAATGGTAGAGAAATTGAAGATGATTGAGACACCGTTGGTTGGAACAGTCTTTGTCCACCATTCAGAGAACTCGTAAACGGGAACAACCAAAGACGCCACCGGAATGAGCGGAACGAAGCGGCCGCTGGATTTCTTCCGATGACGGCGATAGAAGACGTAATCGCCGCGGCCCTAATCAAACAACCAGCTCCGTCGTATGCTTGGGACGATAAAGCTAAAATCCGTTACGCGCTACCTAAGCTCCAGGGTGCAGCCCAAACCTGGTGCGACAGTTTCGACACTGTTGATCGCACGTGGACAGAGTGGAAGGATCTTCTCGGAAAATGGTTTCCAGCTCTACAGCGGACAATGCACTTAATGGATGAAATGGAACGTCGAGAAAGAGGTCCCGGCGAACGAGTGGAGGAGTAGTTCCACGATCAAGTCGGATTTCACGAAGAGACGATGGTTGATTACGTCATCGCAGATCTGAACGATGACAGTATGACCACAGCGTTAAGCGCGCTAATTTTAAATCCGCTCCCAAACTCCTCCAAAGCATTAACCAAATAAAAAAATGTCGAGAAATAAAACTCGGAACATCGGTCAGACGGAGAGAGCGAAGAATCCAATGAAGCTGGAACGAAATGACCAACGAAAATCTACGGGAGCAAACGGAAATCGCCAGAAACCGACCTACAAACCGAAACGGAACTCAAAAGACGAAGCTTTGTGTTTTAATTGTCTTGAATTCGGACACATGTAAGGTGATTGTCAAAAACCACAGAGAAAGCCGAGATGCGGAAAATGCCAGAGAACAGTGCACATAGTTGACAATTGTCAAAAGAAGGAAGGACCAACCAAATGTGCTTGAAGTCCGAATATTTCTCTGCTTAGCGAGCTATTTCTGCCGCTTCATAAAAGGATAATAGTCATCATCTAGGGTAATACCCAAGACACCACCTTAGGCTTAATCATCGAGCGACTTTTAAAGCCATTAATTCAGACGGCTGGGGTCGCCACTCTGGCCAGTCCCCTTAATGCTCTATTACGGAAGGACGCTTCTGGAAATGGGAAGAAGAAGAAGAGAAAGCATTCGAAATGTTGTCAATAGACCCGTTTTCGGATTATACGATCCCACCGCAGAAACTGAAGTACAAACAGACGCATCCAACGAGGCCTTGCCGCCATGCTCGACTTGCTCGTTCAGAAAGCAGATGATATGTTACGCGAGTCGAGCAACGACGGTTGACGAACAAAATTTCCCATAGCCGTAGTGTGTACGTTGGAAACACTTCGAACTTTTCTAATTGGAAACAAATTAGACTGAAATTCGATGAGGGATACAAAGGCAAAGAAACATTTAGTACCGAGAGTTGGAAGGTGGTTGCTAAAGTTACGGGACTTTATACGCGTGAAGTTTAACATAGGCCCGGAACCCGAAGGAAGGTGGTTAAGTCAGGCCACGACGACATTTCTCCGTGGATAAAACCGACACGAAAATGAAATCCGAGTATTGGTTCACGCGCATGAAGCATTTTGTACGCAGTTACGTGGCTTCTTGTTTACCTTCTTTGTATAACCCCAGAAAGCAACCCGGTATGCTCCCTCCTATCGAGAAGGTTGGTGAACCCTTTCATACCGTACACACGGATCACTTGGGACCTTTCGTGCGAAGTTTGAAAGAAAACACGTACTTGATAGTCGCGGTCGATGGGTTCACGAAATTTACGGAACACCAACATGAGTCCAGCGGTACAGTTCCAAGAAGAGATTACCGCGATTTTTGGCGCACCCAGAAAACTGGGGCCCTAAATAGGCTAGAGTGTGCAATAACTGGTGGCTTTACCGGGGAGTAGGGGTCCGGCTCTTGTAACCCATAAGGGTGGTGGCGCACTGGGAGATGTTAGCTCTGATCAAATGGTCCTATCTCAACCTCCGAGTTCGGTCAAGGTTTGGGCTGGAAACTGAGCTTCGGCTAAGGCTAACGGAGAGGGTCCGTGCAAACTGGCCGCCTCGGCGGATTGTGTAGCCTGCTGTAGGGCGGCGGGCCTCCGTATAAGGGCACACGGTGGTCCTGTTTCCCGGCCTTTTGGAGCACACCGGGTTATGTGGACCGCTCTGTTCCCGTCGTTCGCCTTTAGGAGCTCTCTCCAAAGGGTATGACTCTTTACCTACGTAGGTAGGTGTCAGCTGGAGTTTCTACAGCATTCACTCTTAATCCCAATGCTGTGTGCGAAGTGGGTGTTGGTCGTCCAATTGCTCCACCTTCTTCTGGGTTGAGTGGCTTGCGTCAAAGGTGCGACCATCCGTAGTAGGGTACTACTAACCATGCTGGATTTGTCACCTGTCCGGGCTTGTCGACGCTGGCGTAGGGCACTATGATGATGGACCTCCGGTGGTATGGTCTCTGTTACTAGGTACTGCGGGCTTTAAATTCTGACACCCAGAAAACTGGTTACCAAAGATCTCAACTCAACTGCCACTCCAAGGGGAAATGGACAAGTAGAACGTTTCAACCGTACCATTACGCCAACTATCGCCAGCCTATGCGAACTGTATGACGACAAGGATTGATTTATTGACCGTAGAAGTCATCAGAGCGTCCTTCTTAAGCAGTGCCCCCTAGTGACTGCCCCTGTCTGGCTGGCTGTTGATGTCGCGGAAGCGCCACCTCTGCAATATGACGATCAATTTACAGACACCGTAGAAGACGCGCTCCAGAATCCCGGATTGAAGAATACTACCATTACATTTCGGGAACAGGCAACTTTAAGGTAATCTTCATATTGCGAAATATTATTTTCTATTGTTTTCGATAGTAACGCGTAAACTCTGAGCAAATCCAAAACAAAGACTTAACCCCAGTGAGCGAGCAAATCCAACACTGCGAGCTCATTTAACAGGACAAGGAGTAGTTTCGTCGTGGAAAAAACCCGATATCGGTGAAATTGATCACTTTCAACTCTCAAAAATTCACGTCAACGAGATAAATATTCACTCTTTGAAGAATTTGTAAAAATGGACGGTGTTATGGACGGTGTTTTGTTCCATAAATGAAATTAAAACGTTCACTATCAGCTGTTATAATGTGCGGAATTTATATTGTTTTGTTTGGAAAGCTGTTTAAATTTTTAATATTTATCCTAACAGATTAGGATTCCGAGAGCCAGGACCTGCAAGTTTCACCAAGTAGCTTTTTTTTAAATACTAAGACTTAGCGAAAACAGCACGTTCTGTTTTTAGCCTTTATACAGATGAAAAGGTTCCATTATTTCAACAAGCACCAAACAGTCCCTTTCAGGTCTTGGCTCTCAGATATATTACTTCTTGGCGGCATCCTTGAAGATGTTTTATTGAAGCGCCTGTTGCGTGCCTAAATTGTAGCTTATCAGCATAACAAATTTCATTAGTTTCGTATGAAATCAAAGCTTCAATAATTAAAATCCCGTTTTCCGCTATAACGTGTTTTAGTTTGGGAAAACATTTATGGTCTAATTAGAACGCAATTTAACATAACATTATTTTATCAAATTGCGACTCGACGTCTGCGGGATAGTCTGCTCGGGGACAGGAATATTGGCCCTTTTATTCCACCACATCGTCTGAACGCGCAGAACTACGTGGACCTCTTGCCGAACGAAGAAGTGGACGCGTTGGACGACATTCCTTTGGCCCGCTACAGACATCTATAGTTCCAACATGACGGTGCCCGCTTTTTCGCGAGCGGCCGAAAGCGCGGCATGAGTATTTCATGTAAGAGGTTTTCTCTACTTTTGAAATGAGTGTCAAACAGAATATTGGTGGTCATTACTTTAAAATCGCGAAACTCGATTAAAATGATTATCACAAAAACACAAAATTAAATCTTTAAAATGATCACGAGCAATCAGGGGCGTTGGAGCCGGAGACAGGTCAGGTGGGGCAATGCTCCTCTCAAACCCTTAAATAGAAGGGACAACCAATGTCATTACTTCCTCTACATTTCACCCATTCAAAGCTTGAAATTGGCTTTTCAGTTTCGTCCGTTAAGTAAGCGATAAAACGCAATCCATCAGTTAATGAACTTCTCACGTTACCCGCTACTGAAAAGGTTAACTGACGATATAAAAATAGAAGTTAACACTTTTGGTAATTTGATAATCAGTCTTAAGTTTAGAACATGGGTAAACAAGTTTTCTTTTCTCAAGTTCGCCATTTTGCAGGTCAAGATCTCTACTCCGACGATCAAGATCGCCATGTTTGTAGTAGTTAATGTTTATTACAAAAGATCGATTAGTATAAATATATTTCGAATCAAAATTAACTTGAAACTTACCCCACTGAAATTTTCTAAAAGGCTTAGTGCATTTTCAGAGCTCTGCGGACCCTCCAACAGTCAAACCTCCCCGAGTCGACCCTTCAGCCATTGATGTCACTATGGGTGGACCAATTTTTAAAATTTTGGAAACTTTTAAATATGTGTAAGAAACTGAGATATCAAGTAAAATATTCCGAGCTTTATTATCCCATTTCACACTATGTACAGCATTGGTCTCTTTCAGTGGCCTTCACTGAACGTTTAATTATGTATTTGTAAATTTACGCGTAAACAAACTCTTATCCATTTCCCCAAGGGCATTCGATCGGTGAAATCAATCAGGTTCTATCGGATTCTATTGTCAAATTATCTAACATCTTTTATTAGGGTTGTTCCTTTCGAGGAATGAGATGGTCATGTGGAAATCATCTTATTCAGAGGTATCTTTAAAATCGTTGTATTTCTTAGTTTTGACATCGCAGACCATGTTTTTCCATTATTAAGAAATAATTTCCTAATTTCAAGATTATTAGTCAAGATGGCGAATACATTTACAGCTTTTTAGTAGACTCGAAATATTTTCTTGCTATGTCCAGACGCAATTACTAACGCTCGATTTTTCCAAAAAGGTTGACATTTTAGCAGTACATCAATTAATAAAACTTATTTCGCTGCTATTCTGTAACATTCTTTTAAAAAAATAAAATACTTATGCGTAGATAGGCACCTCTGAAATGTTTTCATTTACAATTTTTCTAAATATGACAATATACACACTTCACAAATGATACCTTAGCTATGTTTTAATAAATACATTCTCGGTGTCATTAAAAATAGCAAATGAAAGAAAGATGAAGGCCCTATTCGAAATAGATAAATCTACAAATGGTCGTAAGGCAGATCACAAGGTTATTCCTGTATTGGAAAAAATAGTTGTAAATATTTGAAACACAATGTTGTTTAGTCATGTTTAGAATTTGATTACATTTCTTTTGTTCGTCGCGAGTTCCCTTGTATCGATGATATTTCCCGGGGAAAAAAAACAGCTCCAGAACAGTGTTTCCAATTTGGGCCGAAAATGCTAAGCAACTTCAATGGGTACTATCAAAAGTGACATAATTTCCGAAAGTGTGACAATCCCTGTACTTTCGTATGCTAAAGGTTTAATGAATGCTCGATTCGAGATCGACCACAAAAAAGACTATTTATTGTCGCCTTTCTGGATCTTTTTTAGTCTATGGTATTATATCGTAGGTAGATGGCGATAGCATCTCCACAGAACGACGAAATACAAAAATTACAATTACTATGTCCAGCGCTACTAAGTTCCTCCGTTCCTCACTACGAGGCGTTATTTGTTCGTTTTAACTTCCTTCCCTCCCCAAGGCATACTTTCCCTTCTCCCCTCCCAACTTGTATTTCGCTCTTAACATTCATTCTGAAATAGGTCCGATTGACACGATTTTGGTAATGATGTCACTTTTAGTACTATCAAGAATGATCCTTCTTGGCACTATTTCATTGCTCAATTTGAGATAATGATTAAATTAACGTTAAACGATAAATTCGAAATACCCTCCTTTTAAAACTATTATTCACCCAATCCTTCGTACAGTTATAATTCAACTAAAAGTTTGACTCCCAGGCAATCATAAAGCCATTCTCAAATGCTTTTAAAGTTATCAAAATGTAACAACTGGTGCCTTTCTCAATTTTAAATTGAACGAAAAAGCTGAATTAATTCTCATATGTCTCCTTCATTTCGCCCATTTTGTTTCCATTATTTGTCCTCAATATAACAATATTTGATTTAACTCATCACTTTCAAAAGGTGTGATCGCCGAATCCATATCGTTGTTGGTAATCTTGTTTTGCTACAAATCCTGCCAGTCGTAGCAGCGAGACAGATTCGTCACTCAAAAAGAGACATCGCACTGAACTCTAAGCGTCAAACTGGCAAAATGAGAAGCCGAGAAGGGAAGAAACACAAGTGCACTGAGAGCGACTATGCCACGAACCAAAAGGAACATTTAATTGTTCACAAAAGAAAACATACAGGCGATAAACAATTTCAATGTGACCAATGTAATTTCGCGTGTGCACGAAAAACCTATTTGAATACCCATAAAAGAACACACACGGGCGAGAAACCAATTCAATGTGACCAATGTAATTACGCATCTGCATCAAAGATGCAATTGATTTTCCATAAAAGCAGGGCCGTGCTTAGGGGGTGGTGAGCAGGGCGGTCGCCCAGGGCCACTAAAATTTTACCAAAGGGATTTATATACCGGAGGGCCGCTACACTCACAAGTCACTTTCGCCCGGGGCCGCGAGACGTCTAAGCACGGCCCTGCATAAAAGAACACACACGGGTGAGAAACCATTTCAATGTGACCAATGTAATTTCGCGTGTGTATCAAAGATGCAATTGATTTTCCATAAAAGAACACACACGGGTGAGAAACCATTTCAATGTGACCAATGTAATTTCGGGTGTGTATCAAAGATGCAATTGATTTTCCATAAAAGAACACACACGGGTGAGAAACCATTTCAATCTGACCAATGTAATTTCGGGTGTGTATCAAAGATGCATTTGATTTTCCATAAAAGAACACACGGGTGAGAAACCATTTCAATGTGACCAATGTAATTTCGCGTGTGTATCAAAGGTGCAATTGATTTTCCATAAAAGAACACACACCGGTGAAAAACCTTTTCAATGTAACCAATGTTATATCGCGTGTGTATCAAAGGTGCAATTGATTTTCCATAAAAGAACACACACGGGTGAAAAACCCTTTCAATGTAACCAATGTAATTTCGCGTGTGTATCAAAGATGCAATTGATTTTCCATAAAAGAACACACACGGGTGAGAAACCATTTCAATGTGACCAATGTAATTTCGGATGTGTATCAAAGATGCATTTGATTTTCCATAAAAGAACACACGGGTGAGAAATCATTTCAATGTGACCAATGTAATTACGCGTGTGTATCAAAGGTGCAATTGATTTTCCATAAAAGAACACACACGGGTGAAAAACCCTTTCAATGTAACCAATGTAATTTCGCGTGTGTATCAAAGATGCAATTGATTTTCCATAAAAGAACACACACGGGTGAGAAACCATTTCAATGTGACCAATGTAATTTCGGGTGTGTATCAAAGATGCATTTGATTTTCCATAAAAGAACACACACGGGTGAGAAACCATTTCAATCTGACCAATGTAATTTCGGGTGTGTATCAAAGATGCATTTGATTTTCCATAAAAGAACACACGGGTGAGAAACCATTTCAATGTGACCAATGTAATTTCGCGTGTGTATCAAAGGTGCAATTGATTTTCCATAAAAGAACACACACCGGTGAAAAACCTTTTCAATGTAACCAATGTTATATCGCGTGTGTATCAAAGGTGCAATTGATTTTCCATAAAAGAACACACACGGGTGAAAAACCCTTTCAATGTAACCAATGTAATTTCGCGTGTGTATCAAAGATGCAATTGATTTTCCATAAAAGAACACACACGGGTGAGAAACCATTTCATTGTGACCAATGTAATTTCGGGTGTGTATCAAAGATGCATTTGATTATCCATAAAAGAACACACACAGGTGAGAAACCATTTCAATGTGACCAATGTAATTTCGGGTGTGTATCAAAGATGCATTTGATTTTCCATAAAAGAACACACGGGTGAGAAACCATTTCAATGTGACCAATGTAATTTCGCGTGTGTATCAAAGGTGCAATTGATTTTCCATAAAAGAACACACACCGGTGAAAAACCTTTTCAATGTAACCAATGTTATTTCGCTTGTGTATCAAAGGTGCAATTGATTTTCCATAAAAGAACACACGGGTGAGAAACCATTTCAATGTGACCAATGTAATTTCGGGTGTGTATCAAAGATGCATTTGATTTTCCATAAAAGAACACACGGGTGAGAAACCATTTCAATGTGACCAATGTAATTTCGGGGGTGTATCAAAGATGCATTTGATTTTCCATAAAAGAACACACGGGTGAGAAACCATTTCAATGTGACCAATGTAATTTCGCGTGTGTATCAAAGGTGCAATTGATTTTCCATAAAAGAACACACACGGGTGAGAAACCATTTCAATGTGACCAATGTAATTTCGGGTGTGTATCAAAGATGCATTTGATTTTCCATAAAAGAACACACACGGGTGAGAAACCATTTCAATCTGACCAATGTAATTTCGGGTGTGTATCAAAGATGCATTTGATTTTCCATAAAAGAACACACGGGTGAGAAACCATTTCAATGTGACCAATGTAATTTCGCGTGTGTATCAAAGGTGCAATTGATTTTCCATAAAAGAACACACACCGGTGAAAAACCTTTTCAATGTAACCAATGTTATATCGCGTGTGTATCAAAGGTGCAATTGATTTTCCATAAAAGAACACACACGGGTGAAAAACCCTTTCAATGTAACCAATGTAATTTCGCGTGTGTATCAAAGATGCAATTGATTTTCCATAAAAGAACACACACGGGTGAGAAACCATTTCATTGTGACCAATGTAATTTCGGGTGTGTATCAAAGATGCATTTGATTATCCATAAAAGAACACACACAGGTGAGAAACCATTTCAATGTGACCAATGTAATTTCGGGTGTGTATCAAAGATGCATTTGATTTTCCATAAAAGAACACACGGGTGAGAAACCATTTCAATGTGACCAATGTAATTTCGCGTGTGTATCAAAGGTGCAATTGATTTTCCATAAAAGAACACACACCGGTGAAAAACCTTTTCAATGTAACCAATGTTATTTCGCTTGTGTATCAAAGGTGCAATTGATTTTCCATAAAAGAACACACACCAGTGAAAAACCCTTTCAATGTAACCAATGTAATTTCGCGTGTGTATCAAAGATGCAATTGATTTTCCATAAAAGAACACACACCGGTGAAAAACCTTTTCAATGTAACCAATGTAATTTCGCGTGTGTATCAAAAATGCAATTGATTTTCCATAAAAGAACACACACGGGTGAGAAACCATTTGAATGTGACCAATGTAATTTCGGGTGTGTATCAAAGATGCATTTGATTTTCCATAAAAGAACACACGGGTGATAAACCATTTCAATGTGACCAATGTAATTTCGCGTGTGTATCAAAGGTGCAATTGATTTTCCATAAAAGAACACACACCGGTGAAAAACCTTTTCAATGTAACCAATGTTATTTCGCTTGTGTATCAAAGGTGCAATTGATTTTCCATAAAAGAACACACGGGTGAGAAACCATTTCAATGTGACCAATGTAATTTCGGGTGTGTATCAAAGATGCATTTGATTTTCCATAAAAGAACACACGGGTGATAAACCATTTCAACGTGACCAATGTAATTTCGCGTGTGTATCAAAGGTGCAATTGATTTTCCATAAAAGAACACACACCGGTGAAAAACCTTTTCAATGTAACCAATGTTATTTCGCTTGTGTATCAAAGGTGCAATTGATTTTCCATAAAAGAACACACGGGTGAGAAACCATTTCAATGTGACCAATGTAATTTCGGGTGTGTATCAAAGATGCATTTGATTTTCCATAAAAGAACACACGGGTGAGAAACCATTTCAATGTGACCAATGTAATTTCGGGGGTGTATCAAAGATGCATTTGATTTTCCATAAAAGAACACACGGGTGAGAAACCATTTCAATGTGACCAATGTAATTTCGCGTGTGTATCAAAGATGCAATTGATTTTCCATAAAAAAACACACACGGGCGAGAAACCCTTTCATTGTGACCAATGTAATTAGGCATCTGCATCAAAAACGTAATTTTTATATCAATAGATAGCCGGCCTTCCGCATTAAAACTGCTGGTAGTCTGAATATAATCCACCGTGTCATAATTAATTAAATCGGGTTTTATTCTTAATATTTCATCTTGTATAGGAGGTCCGTCCATCCAAATTAATTGATCATAAACTTATAATATAAAAATCATATTAATTTCAATCACTTTTCCTATTCATTTGATTAAACACATATTGTAGTAACATTGAAGTTAATTTCAATAAAATAATATTTATTTCAATCACATTTCCGATGTCAAATTTTAGTAAATTAAAGGAAAATTTAAAAAACGCGGTCGAAAAATATGAGACACCGCTAGGCGCTAGCGGTGTCTCATATTTTTCGACCGTTTTTTAAATTTACTTTTTTTCCCTCGAATTTTTGATAACTCTGGCTTTTTTGGTTATTATTAATAGTAAAAAGTTTTTAGTAGGTTAGATAAATTGTTCCGTAATGTTATTAAAGTTTAAAAGCAGTTTCTAATGATTTACGCCGTAGCTACGACCATAGATTAATTCTGTTTCGTCGGGTACTCCACCTCAACGTAAATATTTTAATTTCCAAGATTCAGAAATCTGACAGATTAACGTCGGTATTGAAGACGGTGAGTAATTTATACGCGAAAATGACAAAGAAAATGATTCTTAATCCCTAAAAAAATACCACTACCTCTAAAAAATATGCCGTATTACATAAATAAAGGTAGGCATAAGATTAATAATTTCATTTAGTTTTGTTCTATTATGAGCTAGGAAGATGAAGACTACGCAACACTTTTATCCTCCTAGTTATAAGGATGCGCATGAGGGTAGGATTTTACTTAATGGTATCCGCTAAACTACTGGTGCTATTCTAATTTGTTCAGGCTTCAAAAGATGGAAAACTTAATTACCTTTTAAATAAGCCGGCAAAATTTTACTATAGCTGCCCCCACCCATATTTTTCCATTCATTTTATTTAAAAATGTTGGTTTTCTAGTGCATTTCAATAGGACGATTCTTTAAATTCCTAGATTTTAATACTTTTTGGATAACGTAGGAGTAGGACTTTAGATAAAAAAGATTGAAGCAAATTCTTAGCAGATATATCCGCACTCATAACGGAATCCAAGGAAATAACACATCATGGAGTAAACTAAATAAAGCTATGGGACATCTATAACGCAACCTAGAGGACACCACCAAGCATTACGCATCATGTATCGTCAACTAACTAGTCAAATAAATAGAATAACATCAGTAGTTTATCGGATACCATTAACTAAAATTGTGCCGTATGGGCATTATTACGTTTTAATATTTAAAGCTAAGACTTGGTCAGGCAGCGGCCTAACCCACCATTTTTGTTTATTTACAATTTACATGAGCTGCGAAATACAAGTAACTAACTTGGATACCTTCTCGACAACGCGGAATAACTTCTCAATTATTTTATTATTTGCGCGAAGTTTGACACGATTATCTATAAATAATATTCGTTAAAAAAATAATTTTCAGCACTTCAGAAGACACTACAACCGGGTACCCCACGACGAAATTCTTGTATTTCGACATATTATATCCGATTCGCAATTTTGCGTGGAACCGAGTACCCAAGTACCCAAGGTTACCAGAGATGCAAGCTGCTAATATGCCCAACACCTTGGTAACCGAGAACATTGAACAAATATTTTACCGCCGTCCTTTCGCCGAAATTGGTTTTTCCATTGAAACTTTTAGAATGAAGTAAGACTCCGCGACAAACTAAAAAATATCAATACTAAACTAAACAACTGGTATAAACATAGATGGCGCTAGCGCTACCATACTATCTATAGTAGTGGCGTTAAAAAGCAATAACAGATAAAATTAACGGATCTATTACCAAAATAATTACAACAACACAATAAAATTTAATACGAGATGCTTAAAATAACGTTATCGGGTAAGTATTAATTTGTAGGATAATAATTTTATTAACGTAATAACTAAATTAGGGTTCGTACACGACCTGGAAAACCTGGAAAAGTCAGGTAATTTGAATATGATTGCAAAAGGTCAGGGAATTTGGAAAATGTCAGGAAGAAGTTAGGAAATTTGAAAATGATTCCAAGATGTCAGGAAATTTTAAAATGATTTCAAAATGTCAGGGAATTAGAAAATGATTCCAAAATGTCATGGAAAAGTCCAGGAATTTGAAAATGGTCTCAAAAAGTAAGAGATTTTAAAATGAACCCCAAAAATATCATAAAATAAATTTTTTGAAAGAAAATCTTTTTCAAGAATTTTATCCCAACCATTCATTTATTCTACAAAAAGGTTCAGGGAAAAGCTGGAAATGTCAGGGAATCGAATTCCGGAAATTTGTACGAACCCTGTCAATAATATAGCACGTTAACCGCATGCAAAATAACTCTACGATCACCAATTAATGGCGAAACATTTATTAACTAGTAGAGTTGTGTGATATGCGGTTAGCATATGTATCGTGCTATTTAACGTTACTACTATTGATATTATAGTAGTACTAGCGCCATCTATTTCTATATACGTTATTTAGCCTAGTATTTATTGTTTCTTGTGCGTCGCGAGTCCTACTTGATTACCGAAGTTTCATATTGGAAAAAAAATCCACAAAAGAATTCACACGGGCGAAAAACCCTTTCAAAGTGACGAATGTAATTTTGCGTCTGCACACAAAAGCAGTTTGGCTCTCCACAAAAGATCTCATACGGGTGAGAAACCTTTTCAATGTGACCAGTGTAATTACGCATTTGCACATAAAACCTCTTTGAATGTCCACAAACGAACACATACGGGCGAAAAACCCTTTCAATGTGACAAATGTTATTTCACGTCTGCACACAAAACCAGTTTGGCTATCCACAAAAGAACTCACACGGGCGAGAAACCCTTTCAATGTGACCAGTGTAATTACGCATCTGCACAAAAACCCCATATGAATGTCCACAAACGAACACACACGGGCGAAAAACCCTTTCAATGTGACCAATGTTATTTCACGTCAGCACACAAAACCACTTTGGCTATCCACAAAAGAACTCACACGGACGAGAAACCTTTTCAATGTGACCAGTGTAATTACGCAGCTACGAAAAAATACAACTTAAATATTCACAAAAGAACTCACACGAGAGATAAACCATTTGGATGTCCAAAGCGTGGATACCAGGCCAGATACGATACATTTTTAATTCACCACGAAAAAGCGCGTCACAAGTGCCCAATTTGCGACCAAAACCTCGCCACGAAAGGAACCCTCCGAGCTCACCTTTGAATTCATGGTCTTCCTGCAAACCAAAGTGGCGCTTCGACCAGCCACGAACCAGATCCACGACCCCGAACATCGTCCCGACTACGGCTGATTGAGAGCCTTTGTCGCCAATGGGGAATTATTCCTTGCTCGGTGCAGCTACGACGCCTGACAAATGAACAAATTCAACCTTTCACCGAAAATGCCGACCCCACCCACGTCGTACAACCTGAAATTCCCGACCCTGGGCTTGACCCAACCGCGACCCTACTCGTTAAGAGGGAAGTGGTCCATGGCACTGAAAGCCTCTCAGTCGATATCAGCGTCATCAAAGAAGAACCCCTTTATGACTTCCTGGAGCTCGTGGGTGTTCCGTCAGTCCTCAAATTACAAGAGTTGGGACATCGGCCAATTGGGGATAACAACCAGACTCTCAATGAATGCGGACACTTTTATCAAGGTCGAATGCGGTTCTGAAGAAGAAAACTTTTGAATCTTAGAACCAAACTTACGAAACACGTGGTTTTTCGGTCATTTTAATCTCATCTTTTTATTTGTTCCCCACGAATTAAGACGTATTCCAAGACGTGTTGGCTTTTCTGATCTTTTTCTTTTTTGATTGCTGGTTTTTTCTTACCAAAATATTCATTTTTATTTTGAACCAAATAAATGTTTTTTTTTCCAGATCAGTGCTTGTAGAATTCAATTCCGGTTCTAAAATACGAATCATTCCAATTTAAAACGACACCTCAAAATTTAGAACCACACCTCCCAATTTAGAACCGCACCTCCTAATTTAAAAGTAAACCTTCCAATTTAGAACGAAACTTCCCAATTATAAGAAGACCTCCCAATTTAGATGGAATACTCAAAATTTAGTACGAAACTTCCCAATTATAAGGAAATCTCCCAATTTAGAACGACACTTCCCAATTATTATGAACCTTCCCAATTTAGAACGAAACCTCCCAATTTATAACGAAACCTCGAGAATTTATAACGAAACCTCCCAATTTAGAACCACACCTCCTAATTTGGAAGTCAACCTCCTAATTAAGGATACCTCCTAATTAAGAAGGATACCTCCTAACTAAGAAGGATACCTCCTAATTAAGAAGGATACCTCCTAAATAAGAAGGATACCTCCTAATTAAGAAGGATACCTCCTAATTAAGAAGAAATCCTCCCCATTTTAAAGAAAACCTCCCAATTTAGAAGGAATTCTCCCAATTTAGAACTTACGAAAGACTTTTTTTTTCTATTTCCCTTAATTATCTATTCCAAAATGTATTTTGTTACTTTTTGAATTTTTAATCTTTTTTGTGATTTTCTTTGCAAAGTTTGTAGTCAATAAATAACAAATAAAATTGTTTTCCTTCAGACTTGTCCTCTAATAACTCAATTCCCGGCAGACGGAATTCTTAATGACACTACCGCTATGTAATGACGAAGCCCCACTCTGAATGCAGACTATCTAAATACTGGTAGAAATGTTTCATAACCAGGTTTCTTCAACTTTAGCCGGCTGGATTACAACGTTATACCAGTAATAGAAACAAATGTCCCACCTGGGCGAAGGAGAGGAATCTTGTGTGGATATGTTAACAGCTCGCTCTATTGCTGATAAAAAGAAGCTTGGGAAAAAATAATAATTTTATTAAATTTAAATAATAAAATAATTTAATAAAATTTATTTTTTTTATAACTTAAAAATAAATAAATATTTTTAGTTAATATTTGTTTATAATTAAGGCTATCTTTCCTCGATGTAAATAACGTAGATGGCGCTCTCGTTCAATAACGATAAGAAAGGGGAATTTGGGTAAAGCTCGTTTGACCAAGGAAGATCAGATCTTAGAAAAAAGGCGGTGACTGTGGACAAATGACCACCTAAAAATTACCAGATCCAGTTTATGAAATAATTCGGAAAGGCCAGTGTAAATACGCATCTGCACAAAAAACTCTTTTGAATGTGCACAAAAGAACTCACACGAGAGAAAAACCATCTGGATGTCCCAAGCGTGGATACCAGGCCAGATACGGTAAAGCGCGTCACGTTCAGAAGGCAAGGCCACACAAGTGCCCAATTTGAGACCAAAACCTCCGAGCTCACCTTCGAATTCATGGTTTTCCTGCAAACCGAAGTGGCGCTTCGACCAGCCCCGAACCAGATCCACGACCCCGAACTTCGTCACGACTACGGCTGATTGAGAGCCTTTGTCGTCAACGGGGAATTATTCCTTGCTCGGTGCAGCTACGACGCTTGACCAATGAAACAATTCATTCCTGCACCGAAAAATGCCGACTCCGTCCACGTCGTACAACTTGAATTTCCCGACCCTGAGGCGGACCCAACCGCGACCCTACCGGTTAAGAGGGAAGTGGTCCTTGGCACTGAAAGCCTCTCAGTCGATATCAGCGCCATCAAAGAAGAGCCCTTTTATGATTTCCTGGAGATAGTGGGTGTTCCGTCAGTCGTCAAATTAGAAGAGTTGGGACATCGGTCAATTGGGGATAACAACCAGAGTGTCTCAATGAATGCGGACACTTTTATCAAGGTCAAATGCAGTTCCGAAGAAGATAACCTTTGAATTTTAGACCCAAACTTACTAAACACGTGGTTTTTCGGTCATTTTAATCTCATCTTTTTATTTGTTCCCCACGAATTGAGACGTATTCCAAGACGTGTTGGCTTTTCTGATCTTTTTCTTTTTTGGTTAATGGATTTTTATTACCAAAATATTCAGTTTTATTTTGAAACAAATAAATGGTTTTTTTCCAGATCAGTGCTTGTAGAATTCAATTCCGGTTCTAAAATACGACATTTTAAAAGCAGTTCGGACACCTACGAATTTAGAACCACACCTCCTAATTTAAAAGTAAACCCCCCAATTTAGAAGGAATACTCCCAATTTAGAACGAAAGTTCCCAATTTAGATGGAATACTCCCAATTTAGTACGAAACCTTCCAATTATAAGGAAATCTCCCAATTTAGAACGAAACTTCCCAGTTATAAGGAACCGTCCCAGTTTAGAAGAAATCCTCCCATATTAGAACGAAACTTCCCAATTATAAGGTTACCTCCTAATTTAGAACGAAACCTCCCAATTTAGAACGAAACCTCCCAATTTAGAATGAAACCTCCCAATTTAGAACCACACCTCTTAATTTAGAAGTCAACCTCCCAATTATAAGGATACCTCCCAATTATAGGGATATCTACTAATTAAGAAGAAAACCTTCTAATTAAGAAGGAAACCTTCCATTTTAAAAATAAACCTCCCAATTTAAAAGGAAACTCCCAATTTAGAACGAAACTTATAAAAGACGTTTTTTTTTCCTATTTCCTCTTATTTTCATAATCAAAACCTCCCAATTTAGAAGTTAACCACCCAATATAAAGGAATCCTCCCAATTTAGAAGAAATCATCTCAATTTAGAACCACACCTCCCAATTAAGGAGGGAACCTGCAAATTAAGAAGGAAACCTCCCAATTTAGAACGACACCTCTCAATTTAAAACGGCACCACCTAATATAGAAGTTAAACGGCCGATTTAAAAGGAAACCTCCCAATTTAATAAGACACCTCCCAATTTTAAACGAGACCTCCCAGTTTAGAACGAAACTTCCCAATTTAGAACCACACCTCCCAATTTAGAAGTTAACATGCCAATTATAAGGAAATCTCAAAATTAAGAAATAAACCTCCCAATTACGAAGAAAACCTCCCAATTTAGAACCACCCCCTAATTTAGAAATTAACCTCCCAATTATAAGGAAACCTCCCAATTAAGAAGGAATCCTCTCAATTTAAAACGACACCTCCTAATTTATAAATTAATTTCCCAATTTAGCACAAAATCTCCAAATTATGAACGAAACCTCCCAATTTAGAACGACACCTCCCAATTTAGAACGACACCTCTCAATTTAAAACTGCACCTCCTAATTTAGAAGTTAAACTGCCAATTTAAAAGGAAGCTTCCCAATTTAAAAGGAAACCTCCCAATTTAAAAGTAAACCTCCCAATTTAGAAGGACTTCTCCTAATTTAGAACGACACCTCTCAATTTAAACGATACCTCCTAATTTAGAAGTTAAACGGCCGATTTAAAAGGAAACCTCCCAATTTAATATGACACCTCCCAATTTTAAACGAGACCTCCTAGTTTAGAACGAAACTTCCCAATTTAGAACCACACCTCCCAATTTAGAAGTTAACATGCCAATTATAAGGAAATCTCAAAATTAAGAAATAAACCTCCCAATTACGAAGAAAACCTCCCAATTTAGAACCACCCCCTAATTTAGAAATTAACCTCCCAATTATAAGGAAACCTCCCAATTAAGAAGGAATCCTCTCAATTTAAAACGACACCTCCTAATTTATAAATTAATTTCCCAATTTAGCACAAAATCTCCAAATTAAGAACGAAACCTCCCAATTTAGAACGACACCTCTCAATTTAAAACTGCACCTCCTAATTTAGAAGTTAAACTGCCAATTTAAAAGGAAGCTTCCCAATTTAAAAGGAAACCTCCCAATTTAAAAGTAAACCTCCCAATTTAGAAGGACTTCTCCTAATTTAGAACGACACCTCTCAATTTAAACGATACCTCCTAATTTAGAAGTTAAACGGCCGATTTAAAAGGAAACCTCCCAATTTAATATGACACCTCCCAATTTTAAACGAGACCTCCTAGTTTAGAATGAAACTTCCCAATTTAGAACCACACCTCCCAATTTAGAAGTTAACCACCCAATATAAAAGGAATCCTCCCAATTTAGAAGAAATCATCTCAATTTAGAACCACACCTCCCAATTAAGGAGGGAACCTGCAAATTAAGAAGGAAACCTCCCAATTTAGAACGACACCTCTCAATTTAAAACGGCACCACCTAATATAGAAGTTAAACGGCCGATTTAAAAGGAAACCTCCCAATTTAATATGACACCTCCCAATTTTAAACGAGACCTCCCAGTTTAGAACGAAACTTCCCAATTTAGAACCACACCTCCCAATTTAGAAGTTAACATGCCAATTATAAGGAAATCTCAAAATTAAGAAATAAACCTCCCAATTACGAAGAAAACCTCCCAATTTAGAACCACCCCCTAATTTAGAAATTAACCTCCCAATTATAAGGAAACCTCCCAATTAAGAAGGAATCCTCTCAATTTAAAACGACACCTCCTAATTTATAAATTAATTTCCCAATTTAGCACAAAATCTCCAAATTAAGAACGAAACCTCCCAATTTAGAACGACACCTCTCAATTTAAAACTGCACCTCCTAATTTAGAAGTTAAACTGCCAATTTAAAAGGAAGCTTCCCAATTTAAAAGGAAACCTCCCAATTTAAAAGTAAACCTCCCAATTTAGAAGGACTTCTCCTAATTTAGAACGACACCTCTCAATTTAAACGATACCTCCTAATTTAGAAGTTAAACGGCCGATTTAAAAGGAAACCTCCCAATTTAATATGACACCTCCCAATTTTAAACGAGACCTCCTAGTTTAGAATGAAACTTCCCAATTTAGAACCACACCTCCCAATTTAGAAGTTAACCACCCAATATAAAAGGAATCCTCCCAATTTAGAAGAAATCATCTCAATTTAGAACCACACCTCCCAATTAAGGAGGGAACCTGCAAATTAAGAAGGAAACCTCCCAATTTAGAACGACACCTCTCAATTTAAAACGGCACCACCTAATATAGAAGTTAAACGGCCGATTTAAAAGGAAACCTCCCAATTTAATATGACACCTCCCAATTTTAAACGAGACCTCCCAGTTTAGAACGAAACTTCCCAATTTAGAACCACACCTCCCAATTTAGAAGTTAACATGCCAATTATAAGGAAATCTCAAAATTAAGAAATAAACCTCCCAATTACGAAGAAAACCTCCCAATTTAGAACCACCCCCTAATTTAGAAATTAACCTCCCAATTATAAGGAAACCTCCCAATTAAGAAGGAATCCTCTCAATTTAAAACGACACCTCCTAATTTATAAATTAATTTCCCAATTTAGCACAAAATCTCCAAATTAAGAACGAAACCTCCCAATTTAGAACGACACCTCTCAATTTAAAACTGCACCTCCTAATTTAGAAGTTAAACTGCCAATTTAAAAGGAAGCTTCCCAATTTAAAAGGAAACCTCCCAATTTAAAAGTAAACCTCCCAATTTAGAAGGACTTCTCCTAATTTAGAACGACACCTCTCAATTTAAACGATACCTCCTAATTTAGAAGTTAAACGGCCGATTTAAAAGGAAACCTCCCAATTTAATATGACACCTCCCAATTTTAAACGATACCTCCTAGTTTAGAACGAAACTTCCCAATTTAGAACCACACCTCCCAATTTAGAAGTTAACATGCCAATTATAAGGAAATCTCAAAATTAAGAAATAAACCTCCCAATTACGAAGAAAACCTCCCAATTTAGAACCACCCCCTAATTTAGAAATTAACCTCCCAATTTAGAACCACCCCCTAATTTAGAAATTAACCTCCCAATTTAGAACCAACCCCCTAATTTAGAAATTAACCTCCCAATTATAAGGAATCCTCTCAATTTAAAACGACACCTAATTTATAAATTAATTTCCCAATTTAGCACAAAATCTCCAAATTAAGAACGAAACCTCCCAATTTAGAACGACACCTCTCAATTTAAAACTGCACCTCCTAATTTAGAAGTTAAACTGCCAATTTAAAAGGAAGCTTCCCTATTTAAAAGTAAACCTCCCAATTTAGAAGGACTTCTCCTAATTTAGAACGATACCTCTCAATTTAAACGATACCTCCTAATTTAGAAGTTCAACTGCCAATTCAAAAGGAAACCTCCCAATTTAAAAGGAATTCTCTCAATTTAGAACGAAACTTACGATAGACGTTTTTTTTATTTCCTCTTATTTTCATAATTGAAACCTACAAATATAGAAGTTAACCTCCCAATATAGAAGGAATCCTCCCAATTAAGAAGGAATCATAACAAAATTTAGAAGGAATCCTCCCAATTTGCAACGAAACCTCCCAATTTAGAACGAAACCTCCCAATTAGAATGACACCGTTCAATTTAAAACTACATCTCCCAATTTAAAAGGAAACCTCGCAGTTTAGAAGGAATTCTCCCAAATTAGAAAGAAACTTACAAAAGACTTTTTTTATTTCCTCTTATTTTCATAATCTTAATAATTTGTTCCAAGATGTAATTTGTATTTGATATCTTTTTTATAAATTGTTTAATTTTCTTTGCAAAGTTTGTAATCAATAAATAACAAAAATAAAATTGTTTTTCTTCAGATTTGTACTCTAGTAACTCAAATACTCAATTCCCGACAGACGGAATTAGTAATGACACTACCGCTATGTTATAACGAAGCCCCATTCTGAAAACAGACTTTCTAAATACTGGTAGAAATGATTCATTCAGTGTATGATTTGCTAACAGCTCCCTCTATTGCTGATAAATAGAAGCTTGAGAAAAATAATAATTTTATTAAATTTAAATAATCAAATAATTTAATAAAATTTATTTATTTTACAATTTAAAAAATAAATTCACATTTTTACTAAATATTTGGTTATAATAAAGGCTATCTTTACTCGACGTAAATAACGTAGATGACCACAAAAGGCGAAAAACCTTTTCAATTTGGCCAGTGTAAATACGCATCTGCACAAAAAACTCTTTTGAATGTGCACAAAAGAACTCACACGAGAGAAAAACCATCTGGATGTCCCAAGCGTGGATACCAGGCCAGATACGGTAAAGCGCGTCACGTTCAGAAGGCAAGGCCACACAAGTGCCCAATTTGAGACCAAAACCTCCGAGCTCACCTTCGAATTCATGGTTTTCCTGCAAACCGAAGTGGCGCTTCGACCAGCCCCGAACCAGATCCACGACCCCGAACTTCGTCACGACTACGGCTGATTGAGAGCCTTTGTCGTCAACGGGGAATTATTCCTTGCTCGGTGCAGCTACGACGCTTGACCAATGAAACAATTCATTCCTGCACCGAAAAATGCCGACTCCGTCCACGTCGTACAACTTGAATTTCCCGACCCTGAGGCGGACCCAACCGCGACCCTTCCGGTTAAGAGAGAAGTGGTCCTTGGCACTGAAAGCCTCTCAGTCGATATCAGCGCCATCAAAGAAGAGCCCTTTTATAATTTCCTGGAGATTGTGGGTGTTCCGTCAGTCGTCAAATTAGAAGAGTTGGGACATCGGCCAATTGGGGATAACAACTAGAGTGTCTCAATGAACGCGGACACTCTTGTCAAGGTCGAATGCGGTTCCGAAGAAAACTTCTTAATTGTAGAATCAAACTTACGAAACACGTGATTTTTCTGTCATTTTAATTTCATATTTTTACTAGCTTTAATACCCGGCTTCGCCCGGGGTGTTTCTGATTTGTACTTAAGAAAGGTAAACGCTGAAATAAAAGTACGTCACCATAACAAAACCGTCTTCAGAAAACTGCGTATTTTTATTTCCTTCTGACGATTATTCGTAATAACGTTTGGGAGAGTTAACTTTGAATTTGTTCTAGCTTTAATAAGAAAGGTAAACGCCGTAGCAAAAACGCAACACGCGTTGCCAAAAACGTAACACACGCAGCACGCGTAGCAAAAAGTACTGAACTACTTAAAAATCCCAACTAATCCTCCCCTTCAACGAAGTCCCTCTCACTAACCCGTTAATAAGTTTAAAGGTCGAGACGGGTGCTAGGAACTCAACAGGTAAGTTATGGGAAGCAAAGGGTCATCTATTAAGATGATATTTTTTGCCTCTCCGCTCGCTTTCGCGGCGTTTTTTCCCTTTTGAAAATCAGCCATTGCTGGATAGATTTTATTGAATCGTCTATTAGCAGGAAATTACGATTGAGTCCGAGCCCGAGACCGATTTGTATACTGTTTTCGTATCTGAGGATGAGTTCGATCTCCTTTCAATTCGCGATATTATTTAGCCCTAAGCCCATGTTCGAATTTATTTTGGCAAAAAGCGTTAGAAGCTCACGTGGCCTAGCGTCGTCTGGTTTCCCGGGCTCAGGGCTGCCTGACCGCGTCCGACTGTCTTCCAGGTGTGCCCGTGATGCCGAAAAGGAGCTCGAAAACACTAATTGGGCTATTTGATTAATAAATTGTGCGACGAAAAATCGGGTTGAGCAACTTGAGCAACTCTAGGAAACCAGAGCTTTCGAAAGGGTTTAATTATATCATGTTGAGCAGAGCTACAATATAGTGATCCCGAGCTTGAGCTTGTCTGAGTATTTGGAACATGGATCTTGAGCTTGAGCCTTTAGTAGTTGTACAACAAAGTGAGACCAAGCTCGAGTAACTATAGTGATCCTGAGACCGAGATCACATTGCGAGCCTGAGCCCGAGAACACCCGTCGATTTGTAAATATAGTAAGCGCGTGCCCGAGCCTGCCCGTATATTTATACCTATAGTGAGTCCGAGCCCGAGGTGGTTTGTAGGTTTTAAATCTACTGAGCTCCAGACCTCACACCAGTGGGGAAATTTAGATAGTGAGCTCGAGCCCAAGACCCGGCCAATTGATGAGACTAAGGTGAGCCCGAGACCATCCGTAAGCTCATATACGAATTCAGTGAGGTGAGCTCGAGTCCAGCTCTCGGCGTTGACCTATTCAGGAGAGTCAATATGACCTTTGTGTTCTTAAATTTGGTCAATGTGAAGTAAAATCACGTTTTCGACGTTTGCATATTCTTCGGCTACTCTCACTAACTCTCCAATTTTGCCCTGCACTAATTTTAATTCCGAAATTAATTTTTAAACACACGTATTCGAGCGAAAAACAAACACCGTTTAATCTAAAACGCAAACTTCAACCAGACAAATTGCTAAATGCTAATAGGCGCTTAAATAAAACAGACTTCAAGGAAATAGCCAAGGAGTAATATTTCCAAGAGTCAGGACCTGTAAGATACTGTTTACATAGTGCTTGTTGAAATAATGGAAGGGGAGGGGTAAATAGTTATGTAAATGTAATTTTGCTTTAGGAACAAAGTCATGTATTATAAAAAACAGCATAAGTTATATACATTTTTGTGTTATTTAAAATTTAGGAATTTATAAAGTTGGTCAAATCCAAAGTCGAGAGGCCATTTACAAAATTTGTTCTTGAAAAGTTGAACATATTTACATTTTGTGGAATTTTTATTTATTTGTCTAAGATATTATAGAGTTAAGTTCAGCATGTTTTCAATGTTGAAATAATGGAAAATTTTCACCTGTACGGTATGCAACAATTGTTTCCTTTTAACGAGGTAGCTTTTTTTTAAATTTTGAGGCTTACAGAAGAATGAGATGGTCATGTGGAAATCATCTAATTGAGAGGTATCTTTAAACGGATTGTATTTCTTGGTTTTGGCATCGGAGTTAATGTTTTTATTAAGAATAAAATTTCCCAGCTTCTTAGTAGACTCGAAACCTTTTCTTTCTATGTCCAGACGCGATAACTAACGCTAATTTATCCAAAAAGGTTTACATTTTAGCAGAAAATCAATTCGTAAAACTTTCTTCGCTCTTTTTCTGTAAGATACTTAAAAAAAAATTCTTTTGCGTAGATAGGCACCTCTGAAATATTTTCATTTATTCAAGAAAAGGGACTTCCTAAAAAACAATAATATCGAAATACAATAACCTTCTTTGTCGTTTGGTTATTATCAAAGTTAAGTATATTTTTCATTATATTTTTAAATTAACCATTAATTGTATTCCGTGAAATATTTTTTTATTGTGAACGTATTTCATTTATAATTCTGCTATATATTGCAATATACACACTTCACAAAAGATACCTTAGCTATACATATATTACCCAACCGTGAGCTACGTCTACTATCTACACTTAATACCAATTAATCTTAACCTTTTTCAGCGTTTCTCTAATAACGTCATGATAATAATACCCACCATGGAAATGTTTTGCGGTGAAAATCATTCATTGGACCGGAGTCGTAAAATAGAATTTTCCCATCTAAATTAGGGGAAAATTTCAACCGTCGAGTGGAAACACTGTTCCAGCGAATTGCCGGCGGGTAAATTATCCGCGAAAATATGTTAGATACTCCACAGAGTGACAGAGAAAATAACTCGTAATTTCTATAAGAAATACCTCTACCACTACATATAAGTAACTTATTTTGATACCCTTCGGCGACACCGCGGAATAACTTATTTTAATATTTGCGCGCAGTTCGACACGATTACCCTTAAATTATATTCCATAAAAACGTCTTTTCTGCACTTCAGCCCTATCTACAACCGGGTACCCATTACCCAACGGGCCAACGATGAAAAGCTTGTGTTTAGACATATTATTTTTGATTCGAAATTTTGCGTGGAACCGAGTACCCCAGAACCATTGCCCCCTGGATTAAGAGAAGGCCTAGAAATGGGCAGGTGTCGAATTTTTGAAACTGGCAAAATCAGATTTTTAGTGTTATGCCTTTGTTGGCCGAAAGATGGCACTAGATCTTTCCATTTTGACGTCACACGTCAGGCAGACAGCGAAAGATCGGCTTTTGCGTGTCACTCGTTAGTAAAAGCCAACTTATTTTTGTAAGTTAATATTTTTGTGTCATAATAATATGTTTGTATTTTAAATTACAACTTATTTCGCTATTCTTGGTACATTATTTGGGTATCGAATCTTCAGTATGTTTAACTTTAATTATATCTGGATCGGAAGTGTTAATACCAAGGCTTATTGTGTATTTTGCCCAAGAATTTTGAAACAAGTTTTTACAGTGGTTAATAATTATTTTCAGAGGTTTCTAAGATCATTAATGGAAATATTAACGATAAATAATGGGGCTGACATGTGCTATAACCAATTGTCCAACAAACAAACAGAAGAAATCAGGGTTCCGAGGAAAAAGCAAACCGGACAAACATTTAAACCAAAGAATATCGTTTCATGAAGTTCCAAAAAACGAACAGATAAAAAAGCAATGGGAAAGTGCTTTATCTTGTACACTACTCGTTTGTGCCTGTATATGTAGTTTACATTTCAAGGAAGCTAGCTTCAGTATAACAACTAAAAGAAGAACCTTGTTACCAGATGCAATACCCGAAATACCTCCCAAAATTTCACGAATAACGAGTCCAAAATTAATTAGCGATTGTCATTCTCAAAGTGAAATCTGTGATAGAACACCGTTAAGCCCAATTATTAACACACTACGAAATGAAAACAAGACTAAGTTTAATAATATAAACGCACAGTCTCTTAAACTCAGCAAGAACCAAATTCCAAATTCACCAACTTCCAGTTCATTACATCTAAACATTGCAACTGTTACTTCAACTACTACTACATCTGATTCCAAAAGAATTTTATCTCGGAAAAGACTTTTTCTTGAAAGAAGTATTAACAATAAAGACATCAACCTAAGTCCACCTACACAAAAGAAGATTAAATGTGATATAGATTTTGAATCTCCATTTCCTGCAAAAGTTCCTTTAACTGAAGCTGTCAAAACCATCAAGAACATTCATAATGAAGACTCGATTAATGTTCAATACATTCCATCACCTAAGTCTATTGACATATCTAGTCCAGAAATTCCTAGTCAGAGTTTACCATTAGAAAGCCAAATTTTAGAAAATATCAAAAATGAAAAAATTAAACCTAATAAGAAAAGTGTCAAAATAAACAAAACCAAAGCAGTCATATCAACCAGAAAACAAGGTCGTTTGATCTCGAAACTTAAGAAGAAGCTAGCTAAGGCTCATGATAAAATAAAGTTTTTAACTTCAAATATTAAAGAATTAAAAAATAAAGATAAAGACATAAGAGCTAAAATAACTGCTATAGCTGATGCAACTGAAAGTGGGAATTTAAAGGCTCAATTCTTGAGTGAACAAGTTTTGGCTTTCGGCAAGAAAAAAATTCCATTCCTCGAGTCAACCCTAAAGATTTGCTCAGTTTGGAATCAAAAATCACCTAGAGCATATCGTTACGTAAGAGATCTTGGAATTTTACATTTGCCGCACCCTAAAACTCCAAAGAGGTTCTTGGGCACCACTATTGGTGATACTGGAATAAGTACTTTAGTAAAAGCCAGGCTAAGAGCTGATTTCAAAAAAGTGAAAAATGAACATGAAAAAATAGGATCAATCATTTGCGATGAAATGGCAATTAAGGCAAAATATACATATGATCGGAAATCGGACCAATTTTTTGGCCAAAATGAAATAACTCCTGAAGAAGTAGGAGTTACTGAGCATCTAGCCACGCACTTACTCTGTTTCCTATTTCAAGGGTTATCAACTAATTATAGGTTACCAGTTGCTTATTTTTTTGTCGCTAAGCTTGATGGAGAAAGTCTTCATAGACTGAGCCTCGAAGTAATAAAAGAAGTTGAAGCTGCAGGATTTGTAGTAGTAAGAATGGTAACTGATAACGCAAAGACCAATGTCTCTGCCTTTAAAAAATTTGGAAATGGCACGCTAAAGCCAGTTGTTACTCATCCTAATGACAGTCATCGTGAAATGTTTCTTTCGTTTGACCCCAGTCATATCTTTAAAAATATAAGAAGCCAGTTTCTTGAACGTGATATGATATTCATTGGACTTAAAATATCTTCAGAATTTGTGCGAAAACTTTACCATATGCAGAAAAACAACATCATTAAACTTGTAAGATTTCTGTCTCGCAAACTAGTATACCCAACTAACTTGGAGAAAATGAACGTTGGGCGTGCTTCAGCTCTTTTCCACCCATCAATTACTGCTGCTCTGAAAACTCTCCTCGTGCTGAAACATTGTGATGTAGAGGAAATACCAAACCTAGAGGCTACAATTTTTATCATGGAACATTACCGAAAGTGGTACGAAATCCATGATGTTTGCAATTTGAAACATGGATATTTTTTTCGAAACCCCAACAAATTGCCTTTTGTAGATGTTAATGATGAAAGATTGGAGTGGTTGATCGAAGATTTTTTACCAATAGTAAACTCCATTCAGGAAAACGCTAC
This sequence comes from Leiobunum rupestre, assembly GCF_980474605.1. Classification (NCBI taxonomy): domain Eukaryota; kingdom Metazoa; phylum Arthropoda; class Arachnida; order Opiliones; family Sclerosomatidae; genus Leiobunum; species Leiobunum rupestre. The sequence goes on along the minus strand of NC_143392.1, from coordinate 17,804,050 downwards.
AATCAAGATGGAAAAATTCAGCGAAGAAACTCATGAAGCGTTGAACTTAACCACACATTCCACCGTTCTTTTAATCAAATATTTGCTGAAGTCTGGTTTCTGTTATGTATTAACAAGCAAAACCACAAGCGACGGAATTGAAATGTTTTTCAGTCATCTCAGACAAATGGGTGGATATAACGATTCAATGGACGCACGAGCTTGCATAATGGCTATTGAGAACACTATTAAAATCGGAGTAATTAAACCTTCAAAATTTGGAAACGCTGGAACAGAAACGTTTACAGACAGTGCTATCAATACCAGTATCAGTACCAAAAAATCTCTAGACAATTTACTACCAAATGTATCAAATGTGATTCCCAAATCATTTGTGATAAATAGAGCATTGGAAAAAATTCCACACAAATTGTTTGACATACTTCGTTACATGGAAGCTCTAGATCCGAACAGTTAGTATTAAAAATTTCCTATTTATTTAATAATTTTCAAATAATTTGAGGTACATTCTGTTTTAGCTTCCTGTTTCAACTCCCTTAACAATTGTGCCGTCGCTTTCGTAGCGGGATATATTGTCCGTGTCGCAGAGGAACACACAGAATGCAGTAATTGTTTGGACAAACTGAACCAAGCACGCTCCAACACACCTGTTTTAAGTTTAATTAGATTCCAGGATAATGGTGGTCTTCGCTATCCTACTCGCTTTTTAATCAATGTATTGTCAGCAGTAGCAGATTTTGTAAAATCAGCGATACCATATCTACCCCGAAAAGACACGCTTAGCATTTTAAAACAAGCAATTTATCCTTTTTTTTGCAGTGTCTTAAAATGTACTTGCAATAACTATGGCAAATAAGCTAATATATTATTAACAAAATACGTGAGACCCCTGTTAGACAACTTAGCAAAAGACGTAACTGATAGAAAAGAGTTTGTTAAGAAGTTTAACAAAAAGCCAATATCAAGAAAATATTTGAAGATGTAGAAAACAGAGAGAAAAATGGTTTTTTTAAGTAGTCAACTAGAGCGTGAAATGTTTAGCATAGTGATTATGTAAACTCACTCTCAACTAATAACACTAGTCTTAATTTAGGATTAGATACAAGATTTATCTAAAAATGTACCTGATACACCTGTTGAAAATTGCAATATTGTACCTGATTATATTATTGTTAATAGTCTTTCATTTTTAATTAAATAAAAAGTATTACATTTTATATTCGTGAATTCGATGATTTTACCTGCTAATTTAAAGAATCGCCCTAGGGAAAATGCACTGGAAAACCAACATTTTAAAATAAAATGAATGGAAAAATATGGGTGGGGGCAGCTATGATAAAATTTTGCCGGCTTATTTAAAAGGTAATTAAGTTTTCCATCTTTTAATGCCTAAATAATTAGAATAGCACCAGTAGTTTAGCGGATACCATTAATTAAAATCTTACCCTCATACGCATCCTCATAACTAGGAGGATAAAAGTGTTGCGTAGTCTTCATCTTCCTAGCTCATAATAGAACAAAACTAAATGAAATTATTAATCTTGTGCCTACCTTTATTTATGTAATATGGAATATTTTTTAGTGGTAGTGGTTTTTTTTTAGGGATTAAGAATCACTTTCTTTGTCATTTTCGCGGATAATTATCGGCCGTCAATACCGACGTCAATCTGCCAGAATTCTGAATCTTGGAAATGAAAATATTTAGGGTGCTGTGGATTACCCGACGAAACAGAATTAATCTATGGTCGTAGCTACGGCGTAAACCATTAGAAACTGCTTTTAAACTTTAATAACATTACGGAACAATTTATCTAACCTACTAAAAACTGTTTACTATTAATAATAATCAAAAAGCCGGAGTTATCAAAAATTTGAGGAAAAACATAAATTACAAAGTAAATTTAAAAAACGCTGTCGAAAAATTCGATGTCTCATATTTTTCGACCGCGTTTTTTAAATTTTCCTTTAACTTACTAAAATTTGACGTGGGAAATGTGATTGAAATAAATATTATTTTATTGAAATTAACGTCAATGATACTACAATATGTGTTTAATCAAATCAATAAGAAAAGTGATTGAAATTAATATGATTTTTATATTATAAGGTAATGATCAATTAATTAACTTATAATATCCGTAAATAAACGGTTAACCGCAATATTTGCGATTAATCGCAATTTTGGTGGTTAATTTATATGTTATGTTGAGATCTACAATGGTCACAGAAGTCAGAGCTGACAGTCATACAATTCAAACTGGCACTCGTCAAAATAAATCTGAGTGGTTAAATTTAGTGTACTTTAAAATCAAATTTAGGATCTCGGCCTTTAAGTTCAATTTCTTCGTCATTGAACTTGTACCAATATTAATATTAACATAATTCATAGGAAATATTCCAGCAATTTTTCGGAAGAAAGAAAAATTTTATCATCGTTGCATATGCGTACAAATCAAATTTTGAAAACTCAATTCAATTCAATTGTTGGCGAAAGTGTTAGATTATCATACTACAATCTCTGGGACAAAGAATTTTCAAAAAAACTATTTGTTTTTTTAGAAAAACAAATTATTTATTTCAGTGGTCGAGTGTCTCAGGTTAAAATAAATGGACAATGGCGCGAGATTCCACGTTAACAGGTGGCGTTCGGAAACGATGGGTTGAAGTAAAGTTATTCTGGTAACACGTTTCCTGCCAAACCGTGGCCACCAGTGCTGAAAGAACTATGCAAACTAGTGTCCAAAATAGCCGGAGCTGACTTCAACTTTGTTTTAGTAAACCGTTACAAAGATGGGAAGGATTACATAGGGGAACATCAGGATAACGAGCCTGACATTGACAAAAACGTTCCCATTGCGTCCATATCATTGGGGCAGAAAAGAGATTTTATACTACGGCATAAAGATTTGGTACGACAAAGATTAAACCAAACGAAGGCATCCATCCACAACACGAAAACACTGGAACATATGATTTTTGGTTCCATTCGGTGCCACGTTGCCCAGCTGCTGTAAGCCCAAGAATTAACATGACATTCAGACATATCATAAACAAATAAAAAATAAATAAATTACATCTGTGACAAAAAATTATGTAACATAAACCCTAAGAAATAATTTATCCCAAAAAAAATAAATTGTATAATAAATTGGTTTACAAAACTCATTTATTTAAATTTTAGTTAAGAGAAAATTTTTAGAAAATTAAAATAAATAGAATAACTGCTTTCACGAAAAAACTTGTTCTTTAATCTTTTCCCATTCGTTTCCTACAACCTCTCCCAAGCCAAATCAGTGGCGACGCCAAAAGAATATTCCGAGTAAGCGCTAGTTTAGAAAAGGGCCTTTCCTACGAGGCGCTAGCCCATTAGTATTTAAAAAAAAATAAATCGATCATTTGAAGGGCTTCAGAACCATTTGAAAAATTCAATACAATTTCAGTTTACTCGTCTTACGCAAGAAACTGGTAAAATTCAGATTCGATGCTCTTTAACAAACATTTTCTTAAATGGAATTTAACTTCAATGTTTTTTTTATGGAACATTTTTAGTGATAATTCACTAACAAAGTAGCGTAAAAAATATAAAGAAATTTTAAAAGTTGCTGTTTCACAAAAAAATTATGTATAATTAACGTCAGTTTGACTGACCTGTCCCGCGTCATTTTTTGGGAAATTCAAATAGAACATGGCGGGCATGATTGCGGAATTTAAGATTTGGCGGCGCTTTTTTAGTGAGTTTACGCCCTTGATATTTCACCTAATAATGTCGCTCCCAGAATAATTTTAATTAAGATCGATAAAGCATTTAAGGGTGTAAAATTAACGTTAGTTTGATTGACCTGTCCCGCGTCATTTGTTGGGAAATTCAAATAGAACATGGCGGGCATGTTTTCGGAATTTAAGATTTGACACGTTTTTTAGTAAGTTTACGCCCTTGATATTTCGACTAATAATTTCGCTCCCAGAATAATTTTAATTTAGATCGATAAAGCATTTAAGGGTGTAAAATTAACGTTAGTTTGATTGACCTGTCCCGCGTCATTTTTTGGGAAATTCAAATAGAACATGGCGGGCATGATTGCGGAATTTAAGATTTGGCGCGCTTTTTTAGTGAGTTTACGCCCTTGATATTTCGACTAATAATGTCGCTCCCAGAATAATTTTAATTAAGATCGATAAAGCATTTAAGGGTGTAAAATTAACGTTAATTTGATTGACCTGTCCCGCGTCATTTGTTGGGAAATTCAAATAGAACATGGCGGGCATGATTGCGGAAATTAAGATTTGACCCGTTTTTTAGTGAGTTTACGCCCTTGATATTTCGACTATTAATGTCGCGCCCAGGATAATTTTAATTTTGATCGATAAAGCACTTAAGTATGTATAATCAACGTTATTTTGACTAACCTGTACCGCTTTAATTTCGAAAAACATGAACCTGAGCACTGAGGTGGTCAAACTCGAGCACGGAACTTGTCAGTGTAATTTTTAATTTTATTTTTAAGATCGAGCTTTTATTGGTTATTTGATTTAAATTATGTGTTTTATTGAGTTTTTGTTTAATTGTGTCATTTTATTTTGTAGAAATTGGTTTTAAATGTTCAGTTCGTTTTAAATTAGTCTCGTCTAAAATATTGCCCGTCTTCGCGTTCCCTACCTCACCCCAACATATATTTTTTCGAATGATTAATTCTGGCAAATGGACGCTGGTATTGGAATCACTGTTCTGGATCTGTTTTTTTACCCGGGAAATATTATCGGTACAAGGGAACTCGCGACGAACAAAAGAAATGTATTGAAGAATTATTTCAAGATTAAAAACCATTGTATGTACAATAAAATTTAAGTTTTATTAAAAAACTAGACGACTAGTTTCGTTCCCGTTCGGGAGCTTCATCAAAAAAAAATAAAAAAATTTAATCAAATTCTACACATAACTAAACAACATTGTGTTTCAAATATTTACAACTTTTTTTTCCAATACAGGAATAACCTTGTGATCTGCCTTACAACAATTTGTAGATTTATCTATTTCGAATAGGGTCTTCATCTTTCTTTCATTTGCTATTTTTAATGACAACGAGAATGTATCTATTAAACCATGTATAGCTAAGGTATCATTTGTGAAGTGTGTATATTGCCATATATAGAAAAATTATAAATGAAAACATTTCAGAGGTGCCTATCTACGCATAAGTATTTTATTTTTTTTTTACGAATTTTACAGAATAATAGAAAAGAAAGTTTTATTAATTGATGTACTGCTAAAATGTCAACCTTTTTGGAAAAATAGAGCGTTAGGTATCGCGTCTGGACATAGTAAGAAACGATTTCGAGTCTATTAAGAAGTTGTAAATGTATTCGCCATCTTGACTAATTATCTTGAAATTAGGAAATTACTTCTTAATTATTGAAAAACATGGTCTGCTATGTCAAAACTAAGAAATACAACGATTTTAAAGATACCTCTGAATAAGATGATTTCCACATGACCATCTCATTCCTCGAAAGGAACAACCCAAATAAAAGATGTTAATAATTTGACAATAGAATCAGATAGAACCTTATTGATTTCACCGATCGGTTGCCTTGGGGAAATGGATAAGAGTTTGTTTACGCGTAAATTTACAAATACAAAATTAAACGTTCAGTGAAGGCCACTGAAAGAGACCAATGCTGCACATAGTGTAAAATGGGATAATAAAGCTCTGAATATTTTACTTGATATCTCAGTTTCTTACACATATTTAACAGTTTCCAAAATTTTAAAAATTGGTTCACCCATAGTGACATCAATAGTTGCAGGGTCGACTCGGGGAGGTTTGACTGTTGGAGGGTCCGCAGAGCTCTGAAAATGCCCTAAGCCTTTTAGAAAATTTCAGTGGGGTAAGTTTCAAGTTAATTTTGATTCGAAATATATTTATACTAATCGATCTTTTGTAATAAACATTAACTACTACAAACATGGCGATCTTGATCGTTGGAGTAGAGATATTGACCTGCAAAATGGCGAACTTGAGAAAAGAAAACTTGTTTACCCATGTTCTAAACTTAAGACTGATTATCAAATAGTTAACTTCTATCCTATCTATATCGTCAATTAACATTTTCAGTGGCGGGTAACGTGAGAAGTTCATTAACTGATGGATTGCGTTTTATCGCTAGCTTAACGGACGAAACTGAAAAGCCAATTTCAAGTTTTGAATGGGTGAAATGTAGAGGAAGTAATGACATTGGTTGTCCCTTCTATTTAAGGGTTTGAGGGGAGCATTGCCCCATCTGACCTGTCTTCGGCTCCAACGCCCCTGATTGCCCGTGATCATTTTAAAGATTTACTTTTGTGTTTTTGTGATAATCATTTTAATCGAGTTTCGCGATTTTAAAGTAATGACCACCAATATTCTGTTTGACACTCATTTCAAAAGTAGAGAAAACCTCTTACATGAAATACTCATGCCGCGCTTTCGGCCGTTCGCGAAAAGGCGCGCACCTTCATGTTGGAACTATAGATGTCTGTAGCTGGCCAAAGGAATGTCGTCCAACACGTCCACTAGTTCGTTCCGCAAGAGGTCCATTTAGTTCTGCTCGTTTAGACGATGTGGTGGAATAAAAGGGCCAATAATCCTGTCCCCGAGCAGACTATCCCGCACACGTCGAGTCGCAATTTGATAAAATAATGTTATGTTAAATTGCGTTCTAATTAGACCATAAATGTTTTCCCAAACTAATACACGTTATAGCGGCAAACGGGATTTTAATTATCGAAGCTTTGATTTCATACGAAACTATTGAAATTTGTTATGCTGATAAGCTACAATTTAGGCACGCAACAAGCGCTTCAATAAAACATCTTCAAGGATTCCGTCAAGAAGTTATATATCTGAGGGACAAGACCTGCAAGTGACTGTTTGGTGCTTGTTGAAATAATGGAACCTTTTTATCTGTATAAAGGCTGTAAACAGAACGTCGTGTTTTTTCGCTAAGCCTTAGTGTGTAAAATAAAGCTACTTAGTGAAACTTGCAGGTCCTGGCTCTCGGAATCCTAATCATTTATGATAAATATTAAAAATTTAAACAGCTTTCCAAACAAAACAATATAAATTCCGCACATTATAACAGCTGACAGTGAACGTTTTAATTTCATTTATGGAACAAAACACCGTCCATAACACCGTCCATTTTTACAAATTCTTCAAAGAGTGAATATTTATATCGTTGACGTGAATTTTTTAGAGTTTCCACGATGAAACTACTCCTTGTCCTGGTAAATGAACTCGCAGTGTTGGATTTGCTCGCTCACTGGGGTTAAGTCTTTGTTTTGGATTTGCTCAGAGTTTACGCGTTACTATCGAAAACAATAGAAAATATTATTTCGCAATATGTAGATTACCTTAAAGTTGCCTGTTCCCGAAATGTAATGGTAGTATTCTTCAATCCGGGATTCTGGAGCGCGTCTTCTACGGTGTCTGTAAATTGATCGTCATATTGCAGAGGTGGCGCTTCCGCAACATCAGCAGCCAGCCAGACAGGGGCAGTCACTAGGGGGCACTGCTTAAGAAGGACGCTCTGATGACTTCTACGGTCAATAAATCAATCCTTGTCGTCATAAAGTTCGCATAGGCTGGCGATAGTTGGCGTAATGGTACGGTTGAAACGTTCCACTTGTCCATTTCCCCTTGGAGTGGGAGTTGAGTTGAGAACATGCGTAATGTTCGATTTTTGGCACAATCTTACAAAATTACATTCCGTATACGTCGTTCCCTGGTCGGTAACCAGTTTTCTGGGTGTCAGAATTTAAAGCCCGCACTACCTAGTAACAGAGACCATACCACCGGAGGTCCATCATCATAGTGCCCTACGCCAGCGTCGACAAGCCCGGACAGGTGACAAATCCAGCATGGGTAGTAGTACCCTACTACTGATGGTCGCACCTTTGACGCAAGCCACTCAACCTAGAAGAAGGTGCAGCAATTGGACGACCAACACCCACTTCGCACACAGCAGTGGGATTAAGAGTGAATGCTGTAGAAACTCCAGCTGACACCTACCTACGTAGGTAAAGAGTCATACCCTTTGGAGAGAGCTCCTAAAGGCGAACGACGGGAACAGAGCAGTCCACATAACCCGGCACAGCTGACACCGGAGATCCCGGTGTGCTCCAAAAGGCCGGGAAACAGGAACACCGTGTGCTCTCATACGGAGGCCCGTCGCCCTACAGCAGGCTACACAATCCGCCGAGGCGGCCAGTTTGCACGGACCCTCTCCGTTAGTCTGAGCCGAAGCTCAGTTTCCAGCCCAAACCTGACCGAACTCGGAGGTGGAGATAGGACCATTTGAACAGAGCTAACATCTCCCAGTGCGCCAACACCCTTATGGGTTACAAGAGCCGGACCCCTACTCCCCGGTAAAGCCACCAGTTATTGCACACTCTAGCCTATTTAGGGCCCCAGTCTTCTGGGTGCGCCAAAAATCGCGGTAATCTCTTCTTGGAACTGTACCGCTGGACTCATGTTGGTGTTCCGTAAATTTCGTGAACCCATCGACCGCGACTATCAAGTACGTGTTTTCTTTCAAACTTCGCACGAAAGGTCCCAAGTGATCCGTGTGTACGGTATGAAAGGGTTCACCAACCTTCTCGATAGGAGGGAGCATACCGGGTTGCTTTCCGGTGTGTTTCTTGTTATACAAACAAGGTAAACAAGAAGCAACGTAACGGCGTACAAAACGCTTCATGCGCGGAAACCAATATTCGGATTTCATTTTCGTCTCGGTTTTATCCACGGAGAAATGTCGTCGTAGCCTGACTTAACCACCTTCCTTCGGGTTCGGGCCTATGTTAAACTTCACACGTATAAAGTACTGTAACTTTAGCAACCACCTTCCAACTCTCGGTACTAAATGTTTCTTTGCCTTTGTATCCCTCATCGAATTTCAGTCTAATTTGTTTCCAATTAGAAAAGTTCGAAGTGTTTCCAACGCCCACACTACGGCTATGGGAAATTTTGTTCGTCAACCGTCGTTGCTCAACTCGCGTAACATATCGGTTACTTTCTCTGGTCCGATCCTTTCTGAACGAGCAAGTCGAGCATGGCGGCAAGGCCTCGCTGGATGCGTCTGTTTGTACTTCAGTTTCTGCGGCGGGATCGTATAATCCGAAAACGGGTCTATTTGACAACATTTCGAATGCTTTTTCTTCTTCTTCTTCCCATTTCCAGAAGCGTCCTTCCGTAATAGAGCATTAAGGGGACTTGCCAGAGTGGCGACCCCGGCCACCTGAATTAATGGCTTTAAAAGTCGCTCGATGATTAAGCCTAAGGTGGTGCCTTGGGTGTTACCCTAGATGATGACTATTATCCTATTATGAAGCGGCGGAAATAGCTCGCTAAGCAGAGAAATTTTCGGACACATTTGTAGGCTGTTTTAAATCTCTGGCGCATTTCGTTTTGCCTTTCGCAGTTGTATTCCATCTTTGCTGACTTCGAATCCTGAGAATTCCGTTCGGCTTTGGACAAACATTTCTTTCGATTTAACGTAAGTCCGGCGTTTCTTAATGCGTTTAAAATTTGCCGAATGTGGTCTTATCCTTCCTCGACGTCAGAGCTAGGCAACAGCTCGCATAAAAGTCAGATACTGACTTTGCCAGTCGTAACATCTCTGTAAATGATAGACAGATGGAATAAAACAAATATTATTATTATTATTATTATTATTATTATTATAATCGCCCCCATCGTTCTTGTTCACAAGTAGTGTTGGAGACGCATAAGATGAACAGGAGTCCACTACAATTCCAGCTTCTTTCAACTCGGTGACTTTCTTTTGCACCTTCTCTCGTTTGCTATAGGACAAGCGGTTCGTTCGACTTAAGTTCGGTTTTTATTTCGGTCTTAGTTGCCCGGCCAAGTTCCTGGAGGTTTTCTGCGAAACAGTCTCGATAATCGTTGAGTAGGGCGACAAGTTGCCTTTTTGTCTGTCCGTTACATCTGGTCTTACATTAATCTCTTCAAGCTTGAAGGGTTTCCGTTTAGCTACGTTCTAGTGCATAACCAAATGACGTATTTCGTCGTTCAAGACTTGTTGGCAGACGTCAGCCGTAACCAGCGTATGCCCCCTTTCGATTGTCAACTCCCTGTCTGATACGTTTGCTTCAGACATTACGGAGTTTCCTTTATTCCAGGATGGAATCTCACTCGATCATCAATTAATATTTATCGACCCATCGCTTCTGAATCCTGAGTTCCCAGATTTATATAACCGACATATTTGGTGGAATGCAAACAGCTTCTTTCGCCCACAATTTTATCCTATCCTTAGGTAACGCGGGAATTTTAATTTGTGTCAAACAATTGTCTTCTTCTTGGCCTTTGTGGTTTTCGTTAAATAGTCTCAACGTGTTCTGTCTTTTAACCACTGTGATGTGCGGTGTTTCCGTGAGTGGTTGTCCCACGAGTAATGATACGGCTTGGTCTTCTTTTATTTGACCAATTAGGTAGCCAACAGGGACAACTTTTCCTGATCCAAATCTGCTTATAATCTTACCCTCTGGTGAGTGGATCACCTTACCATTCAGTCAAGCGTCTTTGAAATATTACACGTTCGATTCCCCTGACGCATTAGCAGTGTTGACATGAAGGTTCTCGATGTGACCGCTAGTTAGTCCTTCCTTCTTTTAACAATTGTCAACTATGTGCACCTTACATGTACGTCGGTTTCTGCGGTGGGATCGTATAATCCGAGAACGGGTCACTTGACTAGGCTGGCTTTCAACATTTCGAAAGCTTTCTTTTCTTCCTCTTCCCATTTCCAGAAGCGTCGTTCCGTAATAGAGCATTTAGGGGACTGGCCAGAGTGGCGACCCCGGCCACCTGAATTAATGCCTTTAAAAGTCGCTCGATGATTAAGCCTAAGGTGGTGTCTTGGGTATTACCCTAGATGATGACTATTATCCTTTTATGAAGCGGCAAAAATAGCTCGCTAAGCAGAGAAATATTCAAACTTCAAGCACATTTGGTTGGTCCTTCCTTCTTTTGACAATTGTCAACTATGTGCACTGTTCTCTGGCATTTTCCGCATCTCGGCTTTCTCTGTGGTTTTTGACAATCACCTTACATGTGTCCGAATTCAAGACAATTAAAACACAAAGCTTCATCTTTTGAGTTCCGTTTCGGTTTGTAGGTCGGTTTCTGGCGATATCCGTTTGCTCCCGTAGATTTTCGTTGGTCATTTCGTTCCAGCTTCATTGGATTTTTCGCTCTCTCCTGCTGACCGATGTTCCTAGTTTTATTTCTCGACATTTTTTTATTTGGTTAACGCTTTGGAGGAGTTTTAGAGCGGATTTAAAATTAGCGCGCTTAACGCTGTGTTCATACTGTCATCGTTCAGATCGGCAATGACGTAATCAACCATCGTCTCTTCGTGAAATCCGACTTGATCGTGGAACTACTCCTCCACTCGTTCGCCGGGACCTCTTTCTCGACGTTCCATTTCATCCATTAAGTGCATTGTCCGCTGTGGAGCTGGAAACCATTTTCCGAGAAGATCCTTCCACTCTGTCCACGTGCGATCAACAGTGTCGAAACTGTCGCACCAGGTTTGGGCTGCACCCTGGAGCTTAGGTAGCGCGTAACGGATTTTAGCTTTATCGTCCCAAGCATACGACGGAGCTGGTTGTTTGATTAGGGCCGCGGCGATTACGTCTTCCATCGCCGTCATCGGAAGAAATCCAGCGGCCGCTTCGTTCTGCTCATTCCGGTGGCGTCTTTGGTTGTTCCCGTTTACGAGTTCTCTGAATGGTGGACAAAGACTGTTCCATTTCTCTACCATTTCCGTCAGCAACATGGAAATGATTAGTTATCCATCAGCATTCGGTTCTTGGTTGTTTTCGTTCCTCGACGGTTCCGCTTTCTGTCTATTTTTGATACGTTCACTTCGTCTTAATTCAACGTTATCGTTCATCAAGTTATTTCAACTGTTCAATCGAACTCGTTCCAAACGGATCAATCTGAATTGTTTTGGTTCATTAATGGCGGAGACGGTATGCCTCGTGTTTTACGCCGCTTGTCTTCAAAAATCCTTCTCCATCGGCAGATTCAACATCCCACTTCTGAAATATTAGCGTTCTTTCAAAGAGTTACGTTCAACATCCTTAGCGTGACGGGGTTAGGGCCTCAACGTGTCGACATATTCATTCTCACAGAGTATAAATAAATACATTCTTGGTGAAAGTAACGATTGTTAGCGTTACTTGCCGCCAGAATTCGGCCCACTTAATTAAACTACCTTGTCAAAACCTTAGGTTAAGAAAAGTTGCCAAAACCCTAAATGATAAAATGAAGAGGGAATCAATTAGGAAACAAGTCGGCCCAGCCGGCATATTAGTTTCACATCGACACCTTGGATTAATTAAACACAGGGATATACCGCTCCAGCTTAAAACTGTATTATGTAGCAGAAAAGATTGTTATAAACCCTCTATCAGAGGAAATCGGCGAATAAACGGAAGTCCCCATTGCGCATGCACGAAATGTGTGTCAAACCATGGGCCAAATAGTCAAACGTTATCATCTTCACATTTTGAGCCAAGGCTTAGTGACACCCCTTTCTTTTCACCTAAATAATTTGGTAATTACTCTCAGACTACAAATTCTCGGTTGCTTATATTTCTTTGTTCTGATGATGTAATACCTAGCAACTCAAATGTATGATCGCTAAACATTTTTAGTTTACATTTACTTCTCTTGATCCACTTATCGCGCATGCTCTAGAGTCATTTCCTGTTAGTCGCCGATTTCACCAATAGAGGTTTCATAGCAATCGTTTCCGCGTTTTTGCTTCTTTGGGATATCCCTGTGTTTAATTAATCCAAGTCGACACAAAATATGGTTAAGCAAAACATGATGAGCATAATTCTTTTAAATAATTGAAATGAGTGGAAATAAGATTTAAATCAATATTTAAACTGTGGAAATTTATATCAAACATTTGGGTATGGTTCAAGCACCAAAATTCATATAATTTCCCAAATTCATAAAACAAATACCCATGAATGTAATTTTGCACAACATAAATTAATGGAATTCGCCATTTTTATGTTATCTCTTGGTGATTGAATTGGTATTTTCTTAGATCAGGTATTTAATGTGGATTATTAACAACTAAATAATTAATATTAATGCACATCGGTTTTGGCTCAATTTGAAGGGTACTCTGACAAAAAGTTACATTATTTTAAATTTTGATCTATTTGCGGGTAGAGCTATAAACAGGTAGTCTTTACGTGAACTTGTAAGTTAATGTAACTAAGTTTTGTGAATGGTATACGGGAAAAATTATTGTAATTAAAATTTATCTTCATAGATATAAAACTGCATATGCCCGAATGCCCACCAAAATTTCAAACTTCCCACCAAAGCTCGGCGTGTAGCTTGTAGCTCCATCTACCATGTCATCGCTTTCCACGACGCCGACGACAAACAAACAAACATACAACACTTAACGACATTCCGTCCATAGCAATAGTGTCACTTCGATTATATATTCGATGTGAAACTAAAAATTGACCAAACTCGTCTTGTTTCAAGGCCAAGTGATACTTACTTTATCTTAATGATTTTTTGATTATTAACCGATTATTATTTAATATTTATTATATTTAATTATATATATTATACTCAGAGATGATCAAAAAATCATTTAGCGAATAACGAATAAATTACTAAATAACAAAATATCCGAGCAGATTTATTTGTCGATTGACAGGACAAAATATTTTAGATTTAGTTATTTGTTAATTAAACAAATATTTGGTGATGGTCTTATTTGGTAAATGATTTAAAAATATAATTATTTCGACTATTATCTTGTAAATAATTTTTTACGAATATTTCACGAACATTTATTTGGTAAATTCTTTTTTACAAAATATTTTCAGTCATAAAAAATGCAAATAATGGAAATATTTTCTTTAATTTAAATAACGAATAAGTAGACCGTGTTGTTTTTGCTTTGGTTAATCGAGTGAACGGTTGCCGGATATTTGATTCCTTGCTATGGCAACGTCTAGCGCTAATGCCAACGACACGCACCTCCAGGAACAAGGTTTAGACGATATTACGAAAATTATAGGGTCGGCAGTATTGGACTGGAAATAAAGGGAACCTGGAAAGCTACATCGAACTTTAAATCTCACTTGCGGAGAAAGCACGATTCTACCGTGGTGGAAGAGTATGATCAGTATATCGACGAGAAACGTAGGAAAAACGAGTTTCCATCAACTCCAACGTTATTTTCCTCTGGTCGCGGTAGATCTGTAGTTTCTCAAGAAGGTTTTGATAGGGATTTAACTAATTTCGTCCTCCATTCTTTGTCGCCACTCAGCATAGTAGAGGATCCCTATTTAATTAAACTATTCGAAAACCTCGGGATGCAGAAACACCTGCAAGTTATGAAACGACGCACCCTCGGTAGACGAATAGATATCATTTTTGACGATAATGTTGAAAGCCTGAAAAATACCTTTAATAACGTGTCCTACGTTTGCACAACGGCCGACATCTGGTTGGGGTAACAGCTCACTGGATAGATATCGAATCCTTGGAACGAAAATCAGCGAAGCTCGCGTGCCGTCGATTTAAAGGGACCCACAGCTACGACAGAATTTCTACTTTACTTCAAGATATTCAAATGGAGTACGGGTTGAGCGCTAACAAAGTAAGTGGATTTTCATTTTACTACAGGGTGTTCCCAAAATAGTCGTAGGACCGAGCGTCTGCGGGTTCGACATGCAGCGGCGCCGATCGCTATTTTTCCAGGAGGGGGGGGGGGGAGCAAGCTTAGCGCCCAACCAGAAAGAGTCCGAGATTAATACACGAATTATGTAAAATTGATTAAATAGATTAAATATGCAACAATAGCTTTGTCCATCAGCCTCTTAATAAACATTTTTAAACTAATTTTAAAATGATTCTACAGTTTACTACGTAAGTAATTCCCTGGCACTTTAGGACTGACGTGCTCCCAGGGGAGGGGGGGGGGGCTCAATCATCGAATCAAGAATATGTTAAACTTAAAAACCAACGTCGATTGACTTGAGTCCGGCTTGTGGTCTTAGGGACCACTGTAGACCTATATTGCTACGGCACAGTACCTTGATTACCGATCTCTCTTTTGTTGTGATATGATTGTTAGAGGGGGCTCGTATGTGTTACAGATGGGAGGGGGGAAGTTTCACCAAATTGTAACACGTTTGCTACTTTGAAAAGAAATTAAGAAATTAAAACAAGTTAAATGTTTTACCACGAATATATATGGCAGTATTTTTCCTATAGATTATCGCCACCGTTACCGATAACGGCAGTAACTTCGTGAAAGCGTTCAAATTGTTTGGCGTTCAGCTTTTCCGAACGGACGTGAACGAGGATTCCGAATCGAGCAGTGATGAAAGCGAAAACGACTCTATAGAACACCTGACCACATCTACCAATAATGACAAAAATGATTTACCATTTGAAGTGCTGCGCCCATACACTCAGTCTCTGCGCAACCACGGACCTCACCAAATGTATGAATTAAATGGCGTTTTGCCGAAATTCTTCACAGACATTTAAGTCTTTTTTTTCTTTTACCGTCCTTTTGCGTGCTTTGGTGTCTTACATTTTTCGACTTAAAAAGAAAGGTAGACGTGGTCGTCTGAGTAATGAGTCGGTGACATAGCTACAGGGCCAGCGCCCGCACCTAGAAGAACATACATGTATTGAGGGCCCAGCACCTAGCGGCACTTATTGAGCCCCCGAACCTTTGGGGTTCCTTCTATTTTTTCCTTCGCAAAACGAATTGTGTTGCGAGAAGAGGCTTGGTTTCCCGCACTCAATAGCGGCGGGCCCTAGAAGCTACACTCCTTAGGGTTTTCTGCAAGGATGTTTTCCGTGATCCCAAGGACGATTTTTTGTGGAATATTTCCAGGGCTCTACCTTCCCCCTCACCGAAAACCAAATTTACAAGGGCCCCTTAAAAGGGATTATAAGCTCAATTATTTCTGTCGCCTTCCAAGAGTTTCGCTGTTGGTCACTGAGTCACTCCCTCCTATGGCTTTAGAACTTTTCGCGCTGCGTAGTAGAGGCAATCCCAAAAATGTGGGAGTCTTGCATAAATAACACATTGTATGTTATATTCCCTTTAAAAATACATTAGCCGCCCCCCCCCCCTCTTCCGCCAACGGCGGGTCTGCTTTCACTGTGCCATTGCTGGGGAATATTGATCCTCTTGGTTAAAATAAAAATGGTGGTGGAATTTGTTTTATTGTCTCGCCGTATTCATTTCTGTCGCACCACGTCCTAACTTTTATTGTGTTAATGTCTCCTATCTGTTGAGCGGAAGGTTGATCTACTTGTCTAACGATAACATGTCCTTTGGCAATAGCATTTTTGGGTGTGACGCACATGATACCTGCCATAACGTGAAAGGTCCCATAACCATCCAATGTATGTACGTTAAAATCAGCATTATCGAATACGAACTGCTTAAATGCGTTGTCGTCAATTTGTCTTTCGCCTTGAAGTATTGCGGAATATTCGTACCGTTTGGCTTCATAATAGCTCGCGCAAGCTCCAAGAGAGTTGAGAAGATCTACGAGATGTCGTGATCCAAAATGTCTGTGAAGATAAACTGACAATCCCACGTGAACCATGGTAATGAACGACTTGGGTCTACAAGCTGATAATACGGAGTGATTGATAAAAAGGTATTTTCGTCGTACGTTTTCTAAATCTCCTTTCTTGCCTTTGGCGATGATTTCGTCCATAAACAGCTTAAGGGTTTCAGGCACTACCAAATTACATTCTTCAAATGCTTTATCTGCAGGAGGGTACTGATT
Source organism: Leiobunum rupestre (assembly GCF_980474605.1). Classification (NCBI taxonomy): domain Eukaryota; kingdom Metazoa; phylum Arthropoda; class Arachnida; order Opiliones; family Sclerosomatidae; genus Leiobunum; species Leiobunum rupestre. The sequence goes on along the minus strand of NC_143392.1, from coordinate 17,787,180 downwards.
TGTTTCGTATGGTGTAGATCTTATGTCTTCTCGGATAATAGTTGCAGCGGTTTTTACAATTCGAAGTCTTTCTTCTTTGGGGTCAGCAGCTCTTTTAGTACACCAAAATGAATTCAAAATTTGGTATCCAGTGTTACGGAAACAGGCCACGGCTTTATTACCGGCAAGATTTGTAATTAACATTTCATCTTTGAAGTGTTCGAGTAACTTCTTTTTTAACGTCTTCTCGGTACAAACAGAGGCTGCCGCGGACGATGATGATATATCAGTCTCTACTTGTTTGAATAAATCTTCTATTAGGTATTGACATTCGTCATTATCTTTTAAATATTTGAAAAGCTTGTCCAACGCGTCTGATAAAATGGCATCACTTGGCCTCCCTGTTTTGGCCTTCGTCACCTTTTGGTCAAACTTCAAATAACATTTACGATGATATCTGGCCTCTGCAGCTACCAAGTCAATTACTGAATTAATCCGCTTTGTGACTTCAAAACCCCAATCGTCATTTCGTGCAGCCGCCGTAGATATAACGCTCTTTTTTATGCAGTGGGTTCTAACTTCGAAAATATCGCGTCGCTTAATTGGCTTTTTCTTATCAGCTACTACATCACATTCACCAGAACAGAAAAAACAATGTTTTTTGAAATCGAAAGAAATGCTTCGCGATCTCACTACTTTCAATATTGGGTTAGAAATCGTCGCCTTTGTTTAGTATAGTTTCTTCGGCATGACGTATGTAGTTTCATCGATTCCGTATTTTGAAATTTTTCATGAAGCCCATCTTCATGTTTTAAACTAAAACTCACCAATGTTTCAAGTCCTTTGCTCACCAAAACAGTTGGTCCGTCTTTAAGCGGTTTTTCGCATATAATGCAGTTGCAGTCATCATCCATTTCACAAAGTATGTTACAAAGACGCCAAATTCTTGTATGAACATCAGCGAACGACGCAGACGGAAACTTCTCAAACCAGACAACACGTGACGGACAAAGCGGATCACGCCAGACGAAAATGCTATACGTAGACCTCTATCGTCATGGTTTGAACAATATCGCCCTAGAATGTAACTTACCAAACTTTGTAAATTTTTGAGTATAATGGCCACATGGAAAAACGAGTAGTTGAAACAATACCAACTATCATCCTTTAACTACGTTGCTTGGAGTGGACACTTAATTTAAAATTTATTTCGTCATAATATTATGACGACGCAGACGGAAACTTCTCGAACCAGACAACACGTGACGGACCCAGCGGATCACGCCAGACGAAAATGCTATACGTAGACCTCTATCGTCATGGTTTGAACAATATCGCCCTAGAATAGAACTTACCAAACTTTGAAATTTTTGGGTAAAATGGCCACGTGGAAAAACGAGTAGTTGAAACAATACTAACTAGTAGAAGGAAAGTGAGGGTATGACATCGATCCCGGGTTCGGGTTTGGGTTCGGGATCGAAATCCGGGGTTTAAGGGGTGAAATGGGGGTAAAATCGTCGAAAAGTCAATGTATTTATGATATTTCTCGCGACGATTTGTTTTTTCGTATATCAACATATTATGTCCAGGCCAACTTGTTCATTTATCTACGCTTATCTCGAAAGACACTTGAACGTATATCTTATCAAGTTTTATCGTACGGAATAAGTTGAAATGATGTAAAAAGTGATAACCTAGACGGCGCGTGCGCGGATTACCCCGGGGGACGCGGTTAATTTGAATTTAAGAGTGTTTTGACGTCATGGAATATTCGTTGTTAATGTAGAATGGAAATATTTTAAAACTTCATTTTAATAACATTATCACGTAAGTGGTACTTAAATATGCTTGGCACTTGAATCTATATCACGAGTATTTCAAACGAATATTTTAAGTATGAGAAACGTATCGTTCTCAAATGATACTTGAATATACTATAAAAGAGGTTGTATAGCGTTGTAGGAGGTCATTCCACAGTTAACTGCGGTAGCTATATTCAATATGCCTAAAGCTCAGTATACATGTCCTACGTGCGCGAAAAGTTTCGCTACCAAGTCCTCCTTAAATCGGCATGTTAGAGAAGTACACAGTGATAGACATAAGTTTATCTGTGAAGTATGTGGTAAGAATGTTGCTAGATTAGAGCATTTTAAGAGCCATCAACGAACTCATGACTTGAACGCACCCGGCCCTTCCGAACCCATGGACCTGTCTCGCACACCATCACCAATGCAACGTTCGCCAGCATCTTCCCGTACACCATCACCTAGTTTGCTACAAGACATTCAACTGGAATCTACCCGTACACAGCCATCTACATCAGCTTTACCCAACAACCTAACACCATCACCTGTTCCCGCCTCACCAATACTTGATGAAACACCACCAGCATCTCCAAGTATGGTCCAGGCCTTGAATGATACGTTAGCATCTATTCGTTATAATGCCGAAGACTATGATATTGATGCGGGGATGTTTATTGAACGTTACCGAGCCGCTTTCAGTAAATTTCTAATGGAAAGACTCGCCAGTAAACGTGGAATTAAATGGTTCCTACTCGTAAGATCTGTTTATATGAGACCATTAGGAGGTGCGGAACAAAGAGCGGAAGTACGACCCTATTTCCGGAGCACTATGCAAACAACATTAACGGTCGATGTAATTGAAGACCAGCTGAATGACTGCATTGAAACAATACAGTCAGCGGCGGAAAACTTTGAAGCGACAGGTATGTACTAAAATTTATAAGTTATATTTTGAACTAAAACATTATATTTTTAACAGGATCGGGTTGGGTAATTGACCGTGTTCTGTATGTAGAATTAAATGTAGCATCTTACCAACCGTTGCGAGGGTCTTCGTATATGGAACTACCTGAAAAACTATCTCGACGTTACGCGATTCTTAATATTAGAAACGAAAATGACGAGAAATGTTTTCTCTGGTCAATTCTCGCTAAACTTCACCCAGTTCCTTGGACTCAAAACGCTAATCGTGTTTCCAAATATACACCTTATGAAAATGAACTTGATACCAGTGATATATCTTTTCCTTTCAAATTAAACGCTACGGAACTTAAAAAATTTGAATTAATGAATAATTTATCAATATCTGTGTTCGGCTTTTCGGGAGACATATTCCCCCTTTACGTAAGCGCCAACAAGTGTTGTAAGGAAAGGGAAGTTGATTTGCTATACATCACCGACGAAACGAAAGATATTGACGATGGGAATAGACATTACTGTCTTATACGAGACCTAGGAAAACTGCTACAGCATCTAACAAAACACAGAAGTACAAGTTATTATTGCAGGTAATTTAGTTTCCAATATATTAGTGTGCAATCTACTAATTATTTTCTTTATTAGAATGTGTCTTCACCGATTCAGCGGAAACAACGCTGAACAGCGACGTAATGCGCATATCGAAGAATGCGCCACCCACGGCGTCCAAAAAACAGTTTTCCCTACCAAGAAGAAGACGCTTTATTTTGATAAATATGAGTGGACGGAAAAAGTAAAAATAAAAATTATTTAATTTAACTCTTAATGAAATGAAATTATTAGGTGCAGTATGTATTTTACGCCGATTTTGAAGCAATCCTACCGAGAGTTCAAGGATGTGATCTAGATCCTGATTTAAATACCAGCAAAGTAAACATGCACATCAGCTGCGCGTATTCGTGGGTGCTTGTTGGACCTAACGGTAAGTTATTTGGCAAAATTCCCTTTTAGATATATTATAAGAGAAGACTTATAGGTGTACCTGTTCGAACCGATTGCTATCGAGGTCAAGATGCAACTCGAAGATTTCTGGAGTCTATTCTGGAATTAGAGAAGGAGTTGATGGAACTCATTGAGACCAATGTACCAATGATTATTACCCCGGAGGAGGAGGAACAGTTTCAAGCTGCTACGCATTGCTACATTTGTCAGAAACAGCTAAATCAGGGAAATATGCCCGCTGTTCGAGATCATTGTCATTTCAGCGGTAAATATAGGGGGCCAGCGCATAACCTCTGTAATCTTCAAAAGAAAGTTCCAGAATTTATCCCTATTTTCCTTCATAACCTTAGCAGGTGAATTTATTAAGTTAATTATCCAGGAAATAAACCTAATAATAATAAATCTTCATAGATACGATTTACATCTTATATGTCAGGAGATTGGTCATTTTAAGCAACAGACACTTGACTGTATTCCTTCCACTAGCGAAAATTATATTTCACTCAAACTAGGTAAAATATATTTAATTATGGATTTAACCTTAACAGTAATTTTATTATTATTTTTAGGGAGATTTCGGTTTTTAGACTCTTATCGATTTCTAAGCGATAGCCTCGATGCTCTAGTATCTAATCTCGTTTTGGAAGGAGCCAGTAAATTTCAGATTGTTAAGAAATATTTTGAAAGTGATAAAGTTCAACTGCTTTTGCGGAAGGGAGTCTACCCGTACGAGTATATGGACGATGAAAAGAAATTTGACGAGACGATGCTGCCACCTAGAGAAGCGTTTTTCAGTTCATTGAAAAATCAAAATATTTTAGAATCTGATTATTTACACGCCCAAAATGTTTGGACAGCGTTTAATATTCAAACATTAGGTAAAATTACTATAGTATAAATATTTCAAATCTCTTAACCTCGGTTTTCGTAGGGGAATACACCGACCTCTATGTGAAAAGCGATGCGTTGCTCTTAGCCGACGTTTTTGAAAATTTTAGAACATTATCTATAACTCATTATAAATTAGATCCCGCTCACGCTTACACCGCACCAGGTTTAGCCTGGCAAGCAGCTTTGAAGATGACCGATGTTCGCCTCGATCTCATACTTGATATAGATCAACACTTATTTATTGAAAAGGGTAACGCTTTTTGATATTTTAAATATTATTGTATTTACATTGAATTTTTAGGTATTCGAGGCGGTGTTTCAATGATCTCAACTCGTTATTCTGAAGCGAATAACAAATATATGCCCGACACATATGATTCGTCTAAAGAGAGCAGTTATATATGCTATTTAGGTAATTTACATTTAAAAAAAAATATATATATTTTTTATTTTAATTATTTTAATTTTAATTATATTAATTAACTTAATTTAACTTAATTGAAGATGCTAATAATTTGTACGGTGCTGTTATGTGTGAACCACTACCGCTAGGCGACTTCCAGTGGGTTCAGGAGGATGATTTGCAAACACTCTGTGAAAATATTCTGAGTATTCCCAATAACGTTGAAAACGGATACATTTTAGAGGTAAATAACAAGTGTTATAATTATTGAATTATATTTTTAAAGAATTGTTTCCTTTGCAGGTGGATCTTGAATATCCTCCAGAGTTGCATGACTTACATAACGATCTCCCAGTAGCGGCGGAATCTAAAGTTATTACACATGATATGCTATCTCCATACTCCAAAGATCTCTTAGGAAAATTAAATATTAAGGAGAATCAAAGTCTACCAAACTTCTTCATAATTTAAATAATAAAGAGAAATACATAGTACATTACCGCAATTTAAAATATTATGTAGAATTAGGTTTGAAAATAACCAAGGTTCATCGAGCTCTAACCTTCACTCAAGGAAAATGGTTAGAAAAATATGTTAGATTCAACACTGAACAGAGGAAATTATCCAAGAGTTCATTTGAAAAGAATTTCTGGAAACTAATGGTTAACTCTGTTTTCGGGTAAATCAATTTAAATAATTTATTGCTGTTTTTTCCCTTACTTCATTTAATTCTTTAGAAAAACAATGGAAAATTTACGGAAGCATATAAATTTCGAGTTGATTCATAAACCAGAAAGAATGTTAAAAGTTACAAGTTCTCCGCAGTTTGAACACTTTACCATCTTTAATGAAGAGTTAGCCGGCGCTCATAAGAAGAGAGCTAAAATTGTTCTTAACCGGCCTATATTTACCGGATTCACCATTCTAGATTTATCCAAGGAGCTCATGTATCGCTTCCATTATGGATTCATAAAAAATACGTACGGGGACAAAGCATCACTATTATTTACAGACACTGGTAATTTAATTTAATATGCATTTTTTATTTAAATAGTACTAATATATAAAATTTTTACAGACAGTCTAACGTACAACATTAAGACGGATGATGTTTATAAAGACTTTGAAGTTCATAAAAACCGCTTTGACTTCTCTGATTATCCACCTTCGCATTTCCTTCATTCTAATCAGAATAAAAAAGCTCTCGGTTATTTTAAAGACGAGACAAATTCGCAGTTAATTCAAAGCTTTGTAGGACTTCGTCCAAAGCTTTATTCTATTAAATTGTACGGGGAGTCTAAGACCGCTGAAGAGATAGAAAAGGAGTTGCGATTGGGGAAATCTTTAGAGTCAATTTTAAACCATAAAAAGGTTTGTAAGGGCGTTGCCATGAACGTTATTAGAAACGTCATCCGCCACGAAGACTATGAACGTTGTCTTTTTAATCAAGAAACCATGTCAGCCGAGATGATGCGTATAGCTAGTTTCAAGCATGAACTATTTACTTTAAATACTAGAAAACTTTGTTTATCACCAAATGATGATAAGAGATACATTCTACCCTGCGGGGTTCGTACATTAGCGCACGGTCATGAAGATATTGAAAAATTATAATGAATGCTTGTATTTATGTATATATAAAAAAAAACTGCTATTGCTATAAATTGTAAAAAAAAATTATTTTATTGGATACATTTTACACATAAACTCTTTAATCATTTTATCGTTTACATATTTATCTTTCTTAAACCTAGACACAATGTTATACATTTCTATTCCTTTACACCTGTTTATAGCAAAATAGATACAGAATGCTCCACACGTATTACTAGAATTACTCTGTAATTGATTAGAATTAAAAGTTACAGTTTTACTGTTTCGTTCAATAAAGTCATTAAATTTAAAATAATCTGGCGGGTTTCCAAAGGAATCCATGAATTCACAATTTTTATGTTTAGAAAAATATATTAGAACCCAGTGTTCTCCAGGTTCAGCACTCGTATCGGTATTTACAATAAATAGAGAAGGGAATATTTTTACGTATTTAGGTAGCTTGTCAGCCGCGAACACGCCTTGAAATATACTTTTAGTACTTAAATCTTTTTCAAGAATTTTAGTTATCTGTAGCGAATCCATTAATTACTGTAATCGAAAATCACGGTTCGATTTTTATCAATTTCAATCAAATTTTGAAACTCAGCGTAAATTAGAATGGAAATCGTCTCCGGTAACGGTTTTGCACATTTTAATTCTAATCTCAGGTTACTGTTTTTTTACAAGATGCAAGTGATTAGCGTTGTTATTAAGATCCGAGGTTAAATTGTACGCGAATAAACAATTTCCGTTAGGGTAATCTTCCCGACTTATCTGATTCCCTTCATCTACGTTCCACTGATTAGTTTGAATGAAAAGATTGCAATACGCTTGAATATATAGATTTTCCTCAAAGTTTAGAGATAACGCCTTATGAGGGACGCTGCTACCGTCAATGTACAATCCAATGCTTGATAAATCGAAATGTTGAAAGTTGTACGGAGATTTTTTCAAATCTCCTAGAAACGCTTTTTGTTCCACAAACCCGATAACAACTTTCTTAGGTGCTTGTCCGGTAAATAAATGATCTTGCACACTAGCCATAAGACCAGCGGGTATAGAAAATGAGGTGCACTCCGAACGAGTTACAGGATATTTAGCGGTTCCATATTGTAACGCCTTGGCTTGAGCGAGCGATAGTTCCGGTATCACTTTAACTTTCCTCAGATAAAGGGAAGCTGATAAAATCTCCACTTTACATTTTACGTCGGAATGAACGCAAAAAGCTGCTCTATTTTTATCGAATTTAAATTTCAAATCAACCATATTTAATAAAAAGCGTGGTTGTTGACATAAATCAGTATGGACTACGCCTAACAAGTCAATCGCCCCTTTTTGCGCTAAACTCGCTCGTTTAGAGAAACCATTGTTATCGAAAAATGAATCGAACTTTCCAGGCGTATCCCGATAGAAAAGTGAACTCGTTAAATAACTTTTTTTCGCAGAATCTCCGAACGTTAATAAAGTTTGTATCATACTTTTATAAGCGTAATTTTGACTGGAAGGTGTTACTGATCTTTCATTAAGAAATACGTGGACGTCGCTAAAAAGCGAATGAAGAAACAAATTCTCGGGGGCGATATTGTCGGCTGGAGTTCCGGCGGCCCCACCCGCAACACCTGGAACCGCGGGTTGCGGTAGTTGACCATTATCTTTAGTTACCTTAACTCGAACGTGCAGCAAAGTTTGTGAAAGGTCTATATACGTTTCAGAGTTACCGTTGATAGAAAATGTAATTGATGCGTTATCAACTATATTTGATATTGGATTATACTCAACCCATTCTCCACCAATAATCGAAGATTGTGTCATAGGTACTTGAAACAAATCTAGCTCGGAATTTATACACTCAACTGAGTGCGGGTGTAAAAGGGACATTATGAGAATATATCGGAACGTTTAGGGAACCGTCCTTTCGCTATCCTGCCTGCTGTTGAAATGGCGCTTTTCGACTGAGTTCGTTTCCTTTTATTTCCGGAACCCGTCATTCTTTTAATATGATCCGTAGCTGAAGATGTTAGTCTCATGGCTTCATCAGCTGCTGAAGCTAAAGTTTCCCTTCCAGCGTTAATAGAATGCGATTTAAGCGCTGTTTTAATTGGGACTCCGCTAACAACATCGGTCGCTACTTTCGCTCCGGTACTTAAAAGTTTTTTTCCCAAGTAAGTAGCGCCTTTCTTCAGTAAAGGTACCGCGAATCTAAACGCTGAAGATAATATATTTCCTAGTCCATGTCCTCTTTGCACGGCTAAACCTCTATATACAGGTATTCCACCGAAACCAACCTGGTTTAAATAGTAACTTTCATAATCAGTTCTTGAAGGTGAATATTCAGACCTCATGATGTTAACTGTTCGCTCTCTTAAGCTAGAATGAAGGTGTGTCCTGAATGATTAAAGGTTTATAGTGAAGTCCACATTTTACGGGGTTTAAAATGTAATACAACGTGAGCTTTTCCACTATGAAACTGTATTGGCTCACCTAAATCATCTGTTATATTAATCTCTATAGTCTTAATATTATTACACACGACTGGTAGGTAATGAGGTTGTGAAAATATTTTTGTAGTTGTTTTCCCATTAGACTCGGCTTTCTCTTCGACGCTTATGATTCTTAATAGAGGTGCTAAACTATCCCCAACAACGCTATTTTCAACCAGATCAGAATAAACGAATAAGGAATGTAACCCAGCGTTCATATCAACTGGGTAGGGGGTTATCATTGAATTTAAAATGGTGAAATCATTATCTCTTCTATCCTTAAAACCTAGTAAAATCGATAGATCGGAGCCAATTACAGCTCTGATTTTCGGTTGCAATTTAACTTTAATTCGATTAGAATAATTTAAATAAGCGAATGTAACTTGTTCTTCTTCTTGGTTGTGGACGTTCATAACATGTAATAGTTCTTCCGGAGTTTTATAAAAACCCGCGGGAACTTCAATTATTTTATCATATTCGAGAGGGTCTTTAACTAGAGGGTTATCAGTCATTTTATCATATTCGAGAGGGTCTTTAATAACCAATAGATTAGGTTTTCGAACGTTATGCCATGTCCGAGGATAGCTTATTTCCGCTAACCCAACTTCGTACTGTTCCTCAAATCTTAACGGTTCAGCTAAATACGTTCGAAATTTACCAACGCTATTATCTTGGTAATATAATGACGAGGAATCTGAAGGTAGCGTTACGTAAAAACTCATTTTAAATCCACTTCTTGTATCCAAGAATTAAATGTAGGGTCGTAATCTTGCCACTTGACATACAGTTCTACGCGGCCGTCCGATTTTTTCCTCTTTTTTATTACTTTTTCGATTATGAAGTAACAGTCTTTTAAATCTCGACCAACAATCTGAACCTCCTCTCGATAGAATACTCCTAAAATGGGGTTAGAATTTAAATCCATCAGCTTATATACAGGTGGGTCACGTGGTAGTCTCTCAGCTATTTTAAACAATTCTGTAGTAAAATTCGGGTTATATTTCTTATCGAAAATTGATAAATTTCTACTTATTCTACAAATATCTCCAATTTCAAACGCGTATGTTAACGGAGGAGAAAAATTTACCGAACCGTAAAGATTTTTCCATATTTTAGCAGAGTTATCTAGAGTAACTTCCGCGGGTTTACATTTAATTGATCTGTGATAACTATTGTTATAAGCGTTTATAATATCATCTAAAACGTCGATATATTTAAGGGTGTTATTCTGCGTGAAATAGCGATATAAACGAGATTTAAAACTTCTAATGAATCTTTCAATAATGGACGCTTTCATTTCTGATCGGGTAGCGAAAAATTTAATGTTCCTTCGTTGTAATTCACTCTGCACTTCTTGACAGACAAATTCGTTTCCATGATCACTTTGAATTCTTTTCGGTTGACGGCCTTTTTCAAAAACGTTACGTAACGCTTCTAAAATTGTTACACCTTTCTTATTTTTAACCGCTACAGCCATAGCGTATTTGCTAAATATGTCGATAATACATAATACATAGCGAGATCCTGAATTACATTTAGACAGCTTCTGAAAATCTGCCAAGTCCGCTTGCCACTGTTCGTCAATTCCATAAACAATAGTTCGATTTCGTTTGAATCGTCTTCTAGCAGGTTTATGCAGCGTATATGTATCCTGCTTTATTAGAAATTGTTTTACTTTTTCCAATGAAACCTTTAAACCTTTATGTCGAGCTGAATTATAGAGCGCTCGAACTCCAGCGAATGACCCTGGGTCTACGGGGTTAGTATAGATCTGCTCAAGTTCTTTCTCCATATTGGGTAATATTTTGATGTAATGGCATGTAACGCCAAAAAAGGAAATTAAATAATTCTAATATTATAATAACTATGATAATTAATACAGCTGTGATAATTTTCGGTGATTTTGAAAATGATTGTGATAAATAGGCTAAAAGTCCTAAAGAGACCGTTTCTGTACAACCTTCCATTGTAGGCTTATACTATGAAATGAGAACAAAATTATCAGGTTAATATATTTTATTTAGTATGTATCCAAGGTCTTAGAGGACTAGGTGAAGATGATGATAACATTGAACTACTTGGTGGTGTATGAAATACAGCGAATGTTTTTAACAGTGTCAATCTTACAGGATTTTTAATTAAACGTTTTGAAATATTTGACTTATGAATGCCCTCGTAAAACTCAGTAACTCCTATAGGATCAATCACTGTTCCAGGCGTTTTTCTCACAGCGTCATACAAAAGATCGATTATATTAGATCCTCCAATCACTTGTCCTCGAATAGAAAGCTCTCCTGAGTTAGTCCATCTAATATATCTAGGATCTTCCGTAGTCGCTCGGTATAATGAAATTGCATCACTAACATAAGTTGCAGGTAGAGAATAAGATATTTGCGCGAACCAAGTTTTAGGTCGTTCAGAGTTTTCAATAACGGGAGAGATTTGCTCTTTACGTACGTAAGTTAACCGTCGTTGGAGAGTTTGATTGTATAATGCTAATTTCTCTGATTCGTTTAAATCTGGATTATCTAGAATAGATTTCATTTCATCATCGAGTGTCTTCTCTTTTTGAAGTTCAGGTGTTTCTTCTGTTTTGGAAGGTGTATTGTTTTTTAATCTCTCCATTACATCTTCAGGTACTAGAAGCATTTTTCGAGCCATCATCGGTTTATAGCTCGGCTTATTGCACTTCCGGCGACTGAGCTAACGATAGATAGCAGTGGCGCTAATAAAAATGGAAGAAAACCACCCTTTTGTACCAGTATCTTTCGTCGTTTTGATAAAGGGTTCTTCTTTGACACGTTTCGTATAACCGCGCTATGTTTCTTTAACCGCTTACGATGACGTTCTGACAGTTCAATTGTTCCGTGTAATACATTTATACAACATTCAACGAGAGCCAGTATAGCTTCCTTGCTAGCGTATTTAATAGCTGTCTTTCTTTGATTTAGATTACAGGATGTCAGGAAACGTAGAAAGTCTAGGTTTTCATTTACTCGTTTTGAGACATCCATTTATAGATTTTCTTAGCCTTTCTTAAAGCGCAATGAACAGTTTCGGAATGAAAAGGACAGTCTAATTCAACGTCTTCTAGTTCTGATAATTTAGGACAACCGGTATCTTCGATGTTAGTTACTGGAACACCGAGGAGTGTCGATAATACTGCAGCTTTTTCTAAACCTTTGGTGAAAAACGAAGTCGCTTTTTCCGCTATCTGATTGCAAATGTCACGTCTCGTTCTGTAAGGACGTTCGCCGTCATCCCATCGAAGGTGACAAATGTTATGAGATATCCATCTGCATTGTCTTTTATCTTCGTTTGAAAGCTCTTTGAAAGGGCATGGAGATTTGAAAGTAAACACTTCCGATTCTTCAGTTTCTAATACTACGTAAGCTAATTCTTTAATAATCCACTCTCGATTAACCCTAAAAAAATTCCCTTCTATAATACACTTCATTTTGGAATAAAGACAGCCGATTCTTCACCCGGTATTAAACCTGTTCGTAGTAAATACTGATCTGGGGTGTGAGGTTTCAAGTCAACTAATAAATACCCAAACTTCCGTGACGTAGCTTGTTGAAACGCATCAATAACGTATTTGCTATTGGTTGGAGATATCTGCCTCGCGAGATGATAAATTGTTGATTTATCTCGTGGTGATTTAAAAATAAATAGATAATGAGCATTTAAATTTAAAGTTCTTATTTCTTTTCCGGGGTAATAAAGGTTTTGCATTAAAATTAGTACGGAGGTGTTTCTGTGATGAGATCCACGAATAAATAAATTAGTTACATCTTTATTATTAGATATCTCGCATAACAAATCGTCTAAAATAACTAAATTCCTAATTTGCGGGTTTAATATATTAACATCGAGTAACCCTTCGTGAAACTCGACTGAAGGTGTGTGTTCTAATATTGATTGAAATAGTTTCGGCTGATACTCGGTATAACACCATATTATCCTCTCCGGAGGAGGGGATATACAGGTCTTCTTATATTGAATCAACCGTCCCACCAGGAATGACTTTCCGCATTGGGTGGACCCGGCTACAAGCCCATTCATTGGATGCTGTAAGCTTAAATCCATAATGGTAAATGAGAATCGGAACATTAGTGCAATCAATTTTATTAGTTTTTTAACAAGTTTTTAGCATTGCATATTATTAGTGACATTATATTATTTAAAATTTCTTTCGACAATTCACAGCGAATAGTAAACATTTCAATAATATTTTCACAATCTACCGACATAATTATTTCATAAAAATGCAAATCTACGCGCTTAGAATAATCCGTCATGATACAATCATGCTGGAGTTGAGATGGATGATCAATTTGACAGCCATTGCACGCTTTCTTAAGAGCTTCGTGTAATTGTTTAATTACAACGTTAGTCATCGCCTCCTTTATTTCCTTGATTTTCTTTAAACACTTCTGAATAGACTCGTACTGGTCGAGGAAATTCAACCAAGAAGATTGAGCGAAAGCTACCCCCTCTTTAGTCGGTAACAGTTTTCCATAGTTTACTCCATAACCATGGTACATTTGTCTAACATCTAAAACCTTTTGTTCGACAAATCTATGAACCGAAAACCGTTTGGTTTCAGAACCTGTGAAAACCCACGAAGTTTCAGCTTCGTTATTGAAATAAGCTTCAATGTCATCTTTCTTTGTCCATAGCTCTTGCAGTTCCGCTTCTGTTAGTTTGATACCCTTTGTTAAATCTAATAGACCGCAGTAGATGGTTTCATCTGCATAAACGATTAACCCTTTGTCAGCAGACACAGGAAATGAACAATTCCTATAAAATAGATACATTAAGACAAAGTTAAGAGTTATCACTGAGTATTCCTACTTACATTTTAAGGTTCCTCGGAGTCACTTCCAATACAATTCAGATGGTGAACTTTCTAAATATGGTCTTACTATTATACGGTTTTCCCTTTTTATACTCTGAAATTATTTATCTTCGATATCTTATTTATTAAAATGGAGTTTAAAATTAATTCCATTCTACGTATACGCATTTTGAAGTGTATCGCGTTACGTATATAGGAATTTACCCGGTCCTCATACGGAATCACGTGTACAATTACAATACTTGAGAACGATACGTTTCTCATACTTAAACTTTAGATATTCGTTTGAAATACTCGTGAGAAAGGTTCACGTGTCAAGCATATTTAAGTACTACAATGATATTAAAATGAAGTTTAAAAATATTTCCATTCTACGTCATTTTAACAACGAATATTCCATGACGTCAAAACACTCAAATCCATGTTTTAAATTCAAATTAACCGCGCCCCATATTCCATGACGTCAAAAAACTCTTCAATTCAAATTAACCGCGTCCCCCGGGTAATCCGCGCGCGCGCCGCACGATAAAACGCGATAAGATATACGTTCAAGTGTCTTTCGAGATAAGCGTAGATAAATGAACAAGTTGGCCTGGACACAATATGTTGATATACGAAAAAACACATCGTCGCGAGAAATATCATAAATACATTGACTTTTCGACGATTTTACCCCCATTTCACCCCTTAAACCCCGGATTTCGATCCCGAACCCAAACCCGAACCCGGGATCGATGTCATACCCTCACTTTCCTTCTACTCTAACTATCATCCTTTAACTACGTTGCTTGGAGTGGACACTTAATTTAAAATTTCTTTTGTCATAATATTATAGGATACAAGTGGCACAGTAGCTCCTACTTTTAGCATTGTAGATCAGCACCCCTAATGAGCAGCTTATTAACTAAATCATGTCACGTTATGCCCTTTCCCCAAACGCCACTTTTGTTGTACTTTAACCTAGACCGATTTCCAATGGGCAAAAACAAATTATATTGCAACTTATATTTATATTTGAAATTTATATAATTGTTATATTAATATTAAGGTAATGTATTTAAATTATAAATTTTATCAGTTTTTACTATAGTAGTTTCATTCTTCTTAATTGTTTAATGTGGCAGAATTCAAACTTCGATAAAAAGAGGTAGGTTATACTGTAGCTAAAAATAACGAAAGCGGCATACTTATTTTTATGCACACTAGATAATAGGTATCATGAAACTGGCACTTTACATGGCAGTCAAGTAAAACCGCGAAATTTTGGTTAAAGGTGGCTTTTAATCCAATTAGAATACGTGAAAACTTTCGAAAAACCCTCAAAAATCGATGTTATCGTACAAGTGTTCAAACTTTAAAAAATTATAGCGGTCAGTCCTTTAAAGGTACATACTCATATAAATATATTTTCTTATACGGAATTGAACCCTGTATCTGAAAAAAATATTATACCCTTGTGGGGTGTACGGATTAGAAGCTATAATGATAATTGCAAGAAATTGAGTTATTTTGGCGGCCATTTTCCAAGATGGCGGCAAACGCTCACTCTGGACACTAGGGCACACCACCCTACGTTCATCAGGAAGGTAAAATCTACATACCCGGCAATTTTCAAATCTTCCGAAATTTTTTCCGAGAAATTTCCTTTAATGCCTGGACTATGTGTAAAAATCTCGTTCTATATATGTGTAAAAATCTCGTTCTATATATGCGTAAAAATCTCGTTCTATATATTTGTAAAAATCTCGTTCTATATATTTGTAAAAATCTCGTTCTATATGTGTAAAAATCGTTCTATATGTGTAAAAATCGTTCTATATATGCGTAAAAATCTCGTTCTATATATGCTTAAAAATCTCGTTCTATATATTTCTAAAAATCTCGTTCTATATATTTGTAAAAATCTCGTTCTATATATGTGTAAAAATCTCGTTCTATATATGCGTAAAAATCTCGTTCTATATATGCCAAACTTTAACGCTCTCTAGCGCTTTTCCTATTCGTCGCAGAGGATCGCGACAAAGACAGCCAGACATCTTTACTAAACCCCTATAACACCTCAAATTTATTGCACTGACTTCTGAAAAACCCTGTATAATTTTGTTCCGGACCGTAATTTTTTCTGAAGTAAATGACAAGTTTTGTTTTTTAAAGTTTTATTTTTAGGAATGGTTAAATTTTTTCCATCCTTGTCGACTTCGAGGCTAGGTCGAGAGTGCCAACACATTTTACAAATACAATGAAAGAAAGCTGGGTTGTGACGTCAACGGACTCGACGCGGGAATCTTGGACACCCGGGGAAAACGGAGGAAATTTGCCCAAGTGGCGAAATGGACAGCGCCAAATTGGCGCTGTCCATTTCCCCGGTTCCAAGAGTCCCGCGTCGACAACGGAGCCTAGGCGTTACAATACAATGGACATTTTTAGAGGAATATTTTTACATTGGAAAGTCTTTAAGATATTATTTTTGCAATTGGAATCCATACATGTTTGGATTTTATTCTAAATTATACAATTTTAGTTCTGCACTTACATTTTTTATTTTATTTATTTACGACATTTGATTTAAACATTTTAATTAAATTAAGAGGCAGTTTTTTAACACTCCCCCCGGTGTTAATGCTAATTATCACTAGAAAGAAATGTTTTAATCAGTAATTTCTAAATTTGCTAAATGCTGCGCAGAACGCTTAATGTCATATCCTTTAGAATTTTTTACAATGCAGGCACGAATTTTATTATTATTATTCTTATCGTTAATAATTTTGAAAATCGAAAAAGTTTGTTTGAAATGATGGAGCGCTTCTCGTTGTAAGTCAGGTCTTCGGATTCCCATAGGCGCCCCCCAAACAAATAATACCCCCTCAGTGGCGGACTGGCCATAGAGTGAACCTGCCCGATGGCAGGTGGGCGGCGTGGGCCCCATGGACCGTTCATGAAGTGGGCCCCTCAAACATGTTAGCGTTATAGTTGTTAAAGCTTGGGCCCTTTGTCTTCTGGCAGCCCAAAATATAAGACCCAGTCCGCCACTGTACCCCCTCGTTTAGGATGGGGCTTAAAGAAGCGATGTTGGACGAAGGGTGCCATTTTCCACCCTTTACGAGTGATTTTAATTCCGGGCGATATTCTTCGGCCTGAATGTCTTTTCATTTCTTCCGGGGTTAAATGATTAACAATAAACAAACTTGAACTTGAACTTGAACTTATAGGGCCTGTGGTTTTGCCTAATTTTCTAACCGCCTTTACAAATCTTAAGCTGTTACGCGCAACATTTTATCTAGGGAATTACTTCGATCTAAATCGACTATTTTTTCACCCCTACAGTTTTGACTACGTTCACCGACATGACTAGTTTTCGCCTCTCCTCTGCTACTAATTTTAAATTGGGTTCTGGCATTGTTTTGGCCAGTGGTCTTTTGTTTTTCCCAACCAGGGTGGTCCATTAAACCGCGGTTTATTTTTTGGTAGGTTAGAGGCTTTAATTTAAAATCGGTGTGTTACACCTCGGGTAGTCTCCTTGTAAGTATATTGGCTTATGGTCAAAAATAGCCATGTCTCCATCTTATTAGCTAGGTAGTAAAAATTCAAGAAAATTAGATATGACCTTTTATCAGGATTTCAACTGTAATTTTTATTTCTTCGAAATGTATACCTAGCTAAGAGATTGAAAAATGATTTTTTTTTAAACTAGAACCATAAAACCATTTGGTTTTAGTCTGTTATCAGCTCTTGAAAAATATATAGGGTATTTCATTTTAATTTAACTGGTCAATTTCTAAACTTTAATGTAGATTGTAAATTGTAGAAAATTGATATCTTAATATATCCCAAAGTAGACCTGCAGCTTGAGGAATGAGCTTTAATATGAGAGAGTTAGTTGAATCTCAAAATGAACCGGATTCTGATCCAAACATAATTGCAATTTACATGGAACTTTATTTAAAATTAATTGGTTTTATATTATTTTCTTCTTTAATGGTATCAAAGATTGCAAAATGGAGAATTTTCATGTCTCCACTCGTTTAAAAAGAAGGCCTGCAGTTTCAGCGAGAGTTTTTTTACATCAATTTGAAGATGCGAGCCCTAAATCCTATATAATTTGCAAGAGTACCTGAATTTAAAGCTCATTTGTATTTTGTATCTATGTACCTGATATTAAAACAATTTAAAGGCTAATCTAATGGTTTTAAAATAGTTAAATAAACATTTTAAAAACGTTCCGAAAGTTACGTATATTTTACGTTACTCTAATCACGGCCAACTTTGATTTCTCGCGCATCTCTCGCGCTACAGCGGCCATCTCATTCGTTGACGTTCCTGTGTTAACCTATGAGCAAAAGATGTGTATGACGTCAGCGCCCCTAGCGAATTATTATTTTTAGTATAGTTTTTACATTGGGGACAATATAACCACCGAGCGTGGCGCTGAACTCCTACACATTATAGTACAGTTTATAGGGGGAAAATCCTTGCTCGCGGAATTTCGACGAATGTGTTGGCCGTAGTAGCGCGAACAGCGCGTGATCAAAGTTGGCCGTGCTCTAATAAACGTTCAAAATTGGTTAGAGTTTAGTTTTTTGAAACGTGTTATCAACGAGTCAATAACGTTTAATTATCAACTAATCATCAACCGTTTTCCAACGAAATTTTGCTACCTGGGTAGCATTGGTCAAAGTTAGTGTATTTTTTGATTTTTCGTCGTTCTGTGGAGATGCTATCGCAATCTACCTACGATATAATACAAAAGACTAAAAAAAGATCCAGAAAGTCGACAATAAATAATCTTTTATGTAGTCGGTCTCGAGCCGAGCATTCATTAAACCTTTAGCATACGAAAGTACAGGGATTGTCACACTTTTGGTAATTATGCCACTTTTGGAAAAACCAATTTCGGCGAAATGACGGCGGTTAATCCAAGCCCGGTTGTAGATTGGGCTGAAGTGCAGAGAAGACGTTACAGGGTTCGTACAAAATTTCTGGAATAAAATTCCCTGACATTTCCAGGTTTTCCCTGACTAAATTGCCAAATTTCCCTGACCGTTTTTGTAAAATAAATTTATGTTTTGAGGTAAAATCTTGAAAAATGTTAATTATGTATTTTTAATACATTTTTCAAAAATTTATTTTCCGGATTGGTTTTTGGGGTCATTTTAAAATTCCCTTACTATTTCGGACCATTTTTAATTTCACTGACTATTCCCTGACCATTGGGAAACATTTTCAAATTCCCTGACTTTTCCCGGTTTTCCATGTATTCCAGGTCGTGTACTAACCCTGCGTTATTAAGGAATATAATTTAAGGGTAATTAGTGTTCGGAATTGTTTATTCATTATCCACAAATTTTCCGATTTATTTAAAAAACGTTGGTAAAAAGAATATCATTTTAACTTATTTAATTATGTTTTTTACGCAATCAAGCATTTATTTGAATAAAAGTGGTATTTATTTAAATAATTGTTTGTTTTATTTAAATAATAGGCTTATTCACTTTCGATTATTTAAACATTTTACAAGTTTTATTCAACTATAACCAATATATTGGTTATTTAAATAAATATTATTTAAATATAGCCGATCTTATTTTATTCATGGATAAAAATTAATTGACTGCCGACCTCTAAGGGTAATCGTTTCGAACTGCGCGAAAATATTAAAATAAGTTATTCCGTTGTGTCGGCGAAGGGTATCAAAATAAGTTACTTGTATTTCATAGCTTATGTAAATTGTAAATAAAGAAAATGGTTCCTCACTCCTAGCCGCTGCCTAACCAAGGCTTAAATTTAAATATTCAAACATAATAATAGTCATACGCATCCTCATATTAGAACAAAACTGAAAGGAAGTATTAATCTTGCGCCTACCTTTATTAATGTATTTTGGCATATTTTGTAGTGGTAGAGCTATTTCTTATAGAAATTACGAGTCATTTTCTTTGTGGAGTAAATTACATATTTTCGCGGATAATTTATCCGCCAGCAATTCGCTGGAACAGTGTTTCCACTCGACGGTTGAAATTTTCCCCTATTTTAGATGGGAAATTTCTATTTTACGACGCCGGTCCAATGACTGATTTTCACCGCAAAATCTTTTCATAAGGCATGATAAGGGGTATTATCATGACGTTATTAGAGAGGTTAAGAAAACGCTAAAAAAGGTTAAGGTTTATTGGTATTACCATGGAAAAAAGATAAGGAAGGCTAACTCGCCCATTGGGCTACGAAACTTTTTTTTCGAGTCGCGACGCTATCGCCCCCTAGAATTTGTACTGAGCACTATCGCCTTTTATTTGTTTTACGCGATGGCGGTTGTCACAGCTGATTTTGACAAGGACTTCAAAAAACTTGAATATCACGGAGGGAAAACTTGCTGTTACACAAAATGCAGCAATTCCCAAGGTAGAAAAAAGACAGGGGTTTCTTTTTTTGACTTTCCAACTGATGTTCAAAGGTGATTATAAATTAAAAATGGGTTTTTCGTTAACCCTTGGTGAATCACGTGTTTTTGTTTACAGATGTGAACAGTGGTTAAAAAACTCTGGAAGGGAGGATTTATTGGGAAAAGAGAAATATATTTGCGAAAAAAGGTGGAAACTTTGTTGTGACCACTTCACCCAATGTAATTTCAAAAATAACGGAAGGTAATAAAGTAAACATGGGTAATAACATAAATATTGCAGCTTATCACGACCCGTTAACTTTCGGGAGTGAGCATCTTGTTATTTTTCTACTTTTTTACAATTTGTCCCCTCAGTATAGCCATCTAGGGACCAACCATGTATATTTTTTGTTTCACTTCATTTCTCTGGCGTATTCTGGCAGCCCCGTAGCTTGTTTAGTTATTTACACACCCCGAAAGATAAGGGACCATCTAATCATCTAGTATAAAAAGCCAAGTCAGCTTTAATCAGACTGAGTTTTTTCTTCAGTTTTGTTTCAATCGTGTCTTCGAGGTTTTAGTGATCAGGATGTGGTAAACAGCATCCGGTGACGCGGTTCGACGTGAAGGTTAAAGTGCACGGTAATTGTGCGGGTATTTCGCGTCGGATTCGTGGTTGTACGTGATAATTCTTGGTGAAGATAATTATGTGCGGTTCGTTCCTTGGTTTAAGGACGGTTACTTGAAGAACGATAAGTACTTTCAAACTATTATTTTTCCCATTCTTTGTTATTAATTCTAAAGTGTATTTTGTATAAATTTAACTTAAAGATTCGGCCAACCATAGCCAATCTACTTAATTATCCAACCCCCTGCTATATTCATTGTACACCCCAAAGAGCCCACCATAGCCTTTAAGTATTAATCATCTCAAAATAATTACCACTGTTTTAACCATATTTGAATCTATAGTTACTAAGTCCAATAATAAACCAGAGTTACTGTTTTGCATAACTTCGATTGATATCATTTACCTACTCTGTGACAATAATGACTCAAAGGATCCCGAACAATTAAATTCGATACATACGGCACGGGGAAATAAGTATTTAAATTTCCCTCGAGTTTAGTGCGCGGGTCATATTCTCAAGGTTACATTTGGAACCTTTTTGAATCTTCCCTCCTTACTGATCTCCACGACTCCCCTCAACCCCCCTGAAAGTTATAGTGTCGTAATAAGCTTAGTAAAATTTATGTTTCACATTTCAAGTTTGGAATGCTGTTCCAGAAAAATACCACCCGGTGGTCTCAATTAATATTCAAGTAATTTCTACTCAACATATAGGTAATGTCAAAGGTGCAGCATGAGTCTGAATTTGTGACTGAAGTAAAAAAGGCTGAATAATCTTTTATAGGTCCCTCACTTAGTCGAAACCCCATTCTGGTTAGCCAAGAAGGATCTCCATCCACATCTAGTCATAATAAAGATGTCACGCATACACATGTACCTCCCGAATGCAAACTAACTCCGATTGTATCTGGTCCTGTACGCAACCTAACCCCGATTGTATCTGGTCCTGTACGCAACCTAACCCCGATTGTATCTGGTTCTGTACGCAACCTAACCCCGATTGTATCTGGTTCTGTACGCAACTTAACCCCGATTGTATCTGGTTCTGTACGCAACTAAACCCCGATTGTATCTGGTTCTGTACGCAACCTAACCCCGATTGTATCTGGTCCCTTGCGAAGTCTAACCCCGATTGCGAGTCAAGAACGAACAGGTTTTATGTCTCCATCACTATCTAATAAAAATACAAGAAAAGCTATGACTTTTGGTATATATTATATATATTATTTATAATTAACATGGTACATAAAACAAAAACTTAATTATCATTTTGGTAGATTCAGTTGTTAGTCTGACACCATTAGAAAAAGGTACACCTCATAGTAAAAACCAAAAAGAAGTGTCAAGGAAAAGGCCTCATGATTATGATCCAGAAGATCCATATCCCACAAAAAGACAACTTCACTTGCAACACCAAAGGTGAAGAAGGGATCTCAAACTGTGTTACAAATTATCAAAAAGGGCAAAGATTCACCTAAAAAGATGAAGCTAAAATCATTGTTACAAAAGCAATACCTTAGGAATTGGAGACTTTTAAAAAAAAATTCCAGTTCTAAAGTATCTAAGTCACAAGTAGTCTTTGAAATGAGGAAACCTCTTCCAAAGTCGTCAGCTGACTTCTTTGAAATGCAATTAAAATCTGCATCAACAAACCCAAAAGGACGACGATGGTCAGCCAAAGAGAAGCAGCTGTGCCTTACTTTGCACTATCACGAACCAAAAGCTTACTGTCTTTTAAAAAAGATTTTTCTTTTGCCAAGCCAGGCGTCAATAAAGTCATGGTTAAAACAAATTCCTTGCAAGCCAGGCATTGTGAAGGAATTTTGGGATATCTTGGAAAAGAAAGTAAAGTGTATGACTGAAAGAGATAAACTTGCAATGTTAACTTTTGATGAAATGTCTCTCAAAGAAGGCCTAACGTACAACGAAGGTGAAGACTTGATTGAGGGATTTTGCGACTTGGGAAATTCCAAACGGAAATTGGACTTAGCAAACCATGCTACTGTTTTCCTTCTTTCTGGAATTGACTCGAATTGGAAGCAGCCAGTTTCCTATTTTTCAACTAAAGGGCCAATGAATAAAGACATTCTTCATGATATATTAATTTATATACTAACAAGGAGACTACCCGAGGTGGTTATCACCGATTTTGTTGAAACTCGGGGGTTATTTAGACCTTATGGTAGAATGAAAATTGCCAAAGGGAAAACTTGCAATGGGCTTTAGTTTTCCTATGGCAACCGAAATTGTTTTTGATCTCTCCATTTAAAAAAAGCATGGGATTTTCTCGGTTACCCAAATTTTGTTAAAATTTAACCAAAATTGATCAATTTTACCCAAAATAGGTCAAATTCATCGTTTTGGGTAAGTTTTGAAAATTTAATTTATTCAAATTTTTCAAGTAATTAAGTACCCTGTGAAACCGAGAAAATCCCATGCTTTTTTAAATGGAGTTTTTTGGTTTTGAGAGATCAAAAATATTTTCGGTTGCCATGGGAAAACTAAAGCCTATTGCAACTTTTCCCTTTGGCAATTTTCATACTACCATAAGGCCTACCTAACCCCCGAGTTTCAACAAAATCGGTGATAACCACCTCGGGTAGTCTCCTTGTAAGCCGTTTGCTATCCATTGGGATAAAAGTCAAGGTAATTGTGTGTGACCAAGGATCAAATAACAGAAGCGTGTATAAGCGACTTAATGTCAATGAAGATACACCATTTATATTTATAGATGAGCATAAAATCTATTGTATGCACGCTCCGTCACATCTAATCAAGGGCATAAGAAATAACTTGAGAAATCATGATATCTTAATTAAAAAAGTCAAAGCTTCTTGGGCTCATTTAGAGAGGTTTTTTTTCTTGATTCTAGAGAACCTCTACGAATTGCTCCAAAGTTGACTCTAAAACATTTAAGTCTTACGCCTTTTACCAAAATGAAGGTGAAGTTAGCTACCCAACTGCTTAGCTACTCAGTTGCTAAGGTGTTAAATTTCTATGTAATTACTGACAAATTACCACTCGGAGCACAGGACACCTCAAATGTAGTTGCAGAATTTGATAAAATGTTTGACTGTCTTAACTCTAGTCGAAAGTACGATGAGAAGGAATATCGCTCAGCAATAAGCAAAAATTCAAAACATCTTGAATATCTTAAAGAGAAACTTGATTGGTTCAAAGACCTGAAATTTGACTGCGACAAACAACCTCCAGTCATTCAAGGTTGGAAAACATCTTTATCCTTTATAATTCAATTGACAGAAAACCTGCTTGAAGATGAATAATACCACTTCATGATTGTAACATTACATTACTCTTACAGTTTTAAAGTCTTATCGTGCAGAAGAAAATAGCGACGTTGGAAGACTGACGTTAGTAACACAAGAATTCTATGAAACAGTGGAAAAAATGGAGAAGTTTTACAAAGATAATTTCAGTCAAATTATTTGCCAGGAAGGAATAGCTGTAAAACTTCTGACAGGCCTAAATGAAATCACTGTTCCAGAAATGTGTATAGAAACCAAGAAAAACTCATAAAGCTCTACCTTAGAATTAGAATACATCATGATGTACGATTGAAAAACAGATGGTTATTTGAGGAGAAAGAGAGGAAAAGGGAAGAAAATGAGAAAAAAAGAGAGAGAAACAACAGTCGGAGTGTAAAACGTCTTCAAAATCTAAAAGGGACTCAGGTGCTCGCAAACTTGCGAAACTTGCTCACGAATAGTTGGTGTTGATAAGCTTCAAGAATCTTGGAGTATTATACGATTAGTCATGGATGAAATTTCAAGGGGAAGATATAATACATCTCCATTGATTTAAAGTGCCTTACTAGCCTAGTACACCAACAATGAGCAAAATTGTTAGATAGTGGGCTGTAAAATACCCAAGAAAAAATTATTTGCTAATTCTCGACGTTTACAACTACTCAGAGACTGCAATGAAAACAAAAGGGCCTTAAATGAAAAGATTTTGCAATTGTTTATTTTACTTTACTTTATACTATGGTACTTTACTGCGAATATTAAAACAAACTGTACCGTTCTTGTACCATAGCCGACTAAACGGCTATGCTTGTACATTCATAAAGTTATGGTGCTAGAAACAAAATTTTCTTTTTTAATATTATTTGCTAGTTTTTCTCTTTTCAATTATTTTTCTATACAAACTATATTTACCTAATTAAATAATTAATTAATTTCATATTTAATTTGTCATCCAACCTTTGAAAGAAGAGTAGCAGTCTAGCAGACTAATAGCGTTTTCCATTTGATTGCTCAAGATTCGCTTGGAATCTGTCTCGGACGTCATAGATCTCGCCCCAATCGATAGAGTAAAAAAGCAAATGGAACATTCCATGAACATATTCCCGTGCTTTGTTGTTTTTCGTCTGCTTGTAATTTGAATTTTCACGTCTTGGTCTGCCATTTTAAAAAAAAATCTAAAAGGAACACGCTAAAATTTGCTCCGATCTCGATCCGTTGATCTGTCGAAATCGGCAGATCGGTTTTGGGGGATCTCGGAGCACCCGAGAGCGTGAAATGGAACACGCGAAACTTGATCGGGGCCGATCCGAGCACGCTAATGGAACATAAAATGTTGATCAGAGCGATCTAGAGTGCTCGAGAGCAATCAAATGGAAAACGCTATAAATCTACCCAAATTTTTTAAAATCATACTTGAAACTAAAAAGCGCCATCTCGAATTTGTACTGAGCACTATCGCTTACAGTGCTGCCAAGCACCTTTCATAAAAATGGGCGAGTTAGCCTTCCTAATCTTTCTTCCATGGTATTACGTGTAGATAGTAGACGTAGCTCATAATTGGGTAATATATCTATAGTTAAGGGTATCATTTGTGAAGTGTGTATATTGCAATATATAGCAGAATTATAAATGGAACACGTTCACAATAAAAAAATATTTCACGGCATACAATGGTTAATTTCAAAATATAATGAAAAATATACTTAACTTTGATATTAAAAACGACGAAGAAGGTTATTGTATTTAGATTTTATTTTTTTTTTTAAAAGTCCCTTTTCTTGAATAAATGAAAATATTTCATATAAAATGTTACAGAAGAAGAGTAAAGAATGATTTACTAATTGATTTACTGCTAAAATGTCAACCTTTTTGGATTAATCTAGCGTTAGTTATCGCGTCAGGACATAGCAAGAAAAGGTTTCGAGTCTACTAAGAAGTTAGGAATGGGAAGTAGTTAGCGAAAGGTCTTTAGAATCGATGGTGAATAGCATATAGTGTGCGTGCCACGTGTATTTATTATTGAACTCGAACCTTTGACAGATTTTCTCGACCAATGCTTACAATTATTGTAGTGCGCCTCGATATTATTGTTTGGTGTAATTGTCACCGAATGTGTGCGCGTCTTGTGATCTCAAGAAAGTGAAACACATGGGCGCTGGAAATAAAGCCCTACGTTGAAATTTGGTGATTGGTCAAATCATAGTGTCCCTCCACGTGACAGCCCGTCATAGTAATTCGATTGGGTAACGAAAAAACCAGGATGAATCCAAAAAGTCACGTGGTTTTTACAACAAAACTTGGAGACAAGAAGAGAAGAGGAACCGTATCTCCGAACCGAAAGTAAAGGACGATCTTAAAACACCGCTCCGGATGACCTTAATAAAAGGAACATAGTTTTCACACTGGTCGCAATCTATGAATGTATCCAGCCCATTGAGCAGTTATCGCCGGACCATGGTTTTCCTCTGCCGATCACCACCACGACATCGTAGACGATAGTAGTAGCCTCATCGTATCTCCAACGTCTCAAGCCTTCAACTCGTCTCTTCAACTCTACGAACTCTCTCCTCGCATCTACCTTATTCATTTATTTTCAAGTCTCGAGACCAACGATAATCAAGAATAGTGATGAGTACTTTTTATATGGCGCAATTAGTGTATATAGTAGACCGCGTATTTTTAGTAGTCTGGAATTGGTCGAGTGCATGCTGCGTGTAGTTATTTTGGGGGTCATGTAAATTAATCTAGTAGTATTTTATTTGTTAGCGGTATTGTTTGATTTTTATTGAGTAGTTCGATTCGATATGTTTGTCTAATAGTAAATTTAGTAGTTGATCATTAAATCAGAATCTGGGTATGGCAAAAACTTGTCATTATTTAATAATTCATTAGCGTCCTTACTTACCATTTTAATCTAGTAGCATAGTAGTAGTATATGTCAACGCTAGGCACCTATAGGCCTATATTAGTAGTAAAAAAGAGTGACAAGTTCCGCCCCCTTTAGTTCCCGCCAAAATTTGCACTAGGGAATTGCGGGTATCCACATTCGATTTACACGTCATCACATACTAGTCGATAGATGGCGATAGCGGAGCTATAAAGGCGCGAAATTTCAAAACGTCGATTAAAGGGAGATCTCAAAATGCGCTTAGTATGAGAGATATAGCGGTCTGATAACTTCGTTCATTTACTTCTGATATAACTTATGCTGTTTTTTATAATACATGACTTTGTTTCTAAAGCAAAATTACATTTATATGACTATTTACCCCTCCCCTTCCATTATTTCAACAAGCACTATGTAAACAGTACCCTACAGGTCCTGGCTCTCGGAAATATTACTTCTTGGCGATTTCCTTAAAGGATGTTTTATTTACGCGCCTATTACCATTTAGCAATTTGTCTGGTTGAAGTTTGCGTTTTAGATTGCTCGGTGTTTGTTCTTCGCTCGAATACGTGTGTTTAAAAATTAATTTTGGAATTAAAATTAGTTCAGGGCAAAATTGGAGAGTTAGTGAGAGCAGCCGAAGAATATGCAAACGTCGACACACGTTGTGTATTAATTTGTGGAAGTATTTTTTTAGGAAAACATAATTACCTCTCCGAGGGGACAAAGTCCCCTAGGAGGGGTTATTTTTCTTCACATTGACCAAATTTAAGAACAAAAAGGTCATATTGACTCTCCTGCATAGATAAACGCCAAGAGCTGGACTCGAGCTCACCTCACTGAATTCGTATATGAGCTTACGGATGGTCTCGGGCTCACCTTAGTCTGACCAATTGGCCGGGTCTTGGGCTCGGGCTCACAATCTAAATTCATCCACTGGTGTGAGGTCTGGAGCTCAGTAGATTTTAAACCTACAAACCGTCTCGGGCTCTGACTCACTATAGGTATAAATATACGGGCAGGCTCGGGCACGCGCTCACTATATTTACAAATCGACGGGTGTTCTTGGGCTCGGGCTCGAAGTGTAATCTCGGGTTCAGGCTCACTATAGTAACTTACAAATAAAATGGTGGCCTCGGCTTGGTCTCACTTTGTTTTAAAACTACTAAAGGCTCAAGCTCAAGCTTGATGTTTCAAAATACTCGGACAAGCTCAAGCTCGGGATCACTTTATTGTAGCTCTGCTCAACATGATATAATTAAACCCTTTCGAAAGTTCTGGTTTCCTAGAGTTGCTTAAGTTTCTCAACCCGATTTTTCGTCGCTAAAATTATTAATCAAATAACCCAATTAGTGTTTTCGAGCTCCTTTTCGGCATCACGGGCACACCTGTCGGACGCGGTCAGGAAGCTCTGAGCCCAGGAATCCAGACGGCGCTAGGCCACGTGAGCTTCTAACGCTTTTTTGCCAAAATAAATTTCGAACATGGGCTTAGGGCTAAATAATATCTCGAATTGAAAGGAGATCGAACTCATCCTCTGATACGAAAACAGTATACAAATCGGTCTCGAGCTCAAGCACAATCGTAATCGTGAGTTGAGTTCGGGCTTACCTCAGATATCAAAACTACCAAAATCAGTCTCGAGCTCGGGCTCAAGTATTATGTTGGGCTCATGTATTATGTTGGGCTCAAAGTTGAGCTCTTCGTACGTTAATACGGGCTCGGGCTCTAGCTCCGAGTAATGTGATTCATGAAAAGGGTTCAAGCTCGGGTTCGAAGTAATTTGTATTTTAACAGGGGCTCAAGCTCGGGCTCACTCGTTACAGTTTGCGTTCCACAATACCTCAGCTCAGGCTCGGTTTTAACGTGAAAACTTATCAGTCCCGTCTTAGGTTCACAATATTTATTTCAAAAAAACCTGAACTCGGTCTTACGCAGTGTTTCCAGTTGGTGGGAAATTTCACATATTGTAAGAATTTTAGTTTTCATTTTGGCTCTGTGGGAAAAGGTATTTGTTTTTAAAAACGTTGATTTTGTGGGAATTGTCATGTCTGTGGGTTTCTTTAATTTAACTATCAATAGAAAGCCCTAAATTATCTAGAGCCGTGAATTTTCGTCATAAGTGGATCACTCTTTCTAACAAGACAAAACGCTATGCTACCTATGACTAAAGTCTTTGTCGGGGTCGGTCTGGCAGCCCTTTACAACCTCCCTGTGTATCACCTCAACTTCACTCTGAACTTATACTGCCGAATCTAACGTTTTTTACATATCTTATGGTACGTTTCACGTCTGAAACGTGTCTCGAGCGCCCGAGAGAGATAAATTTTGGGGATTGGCTCCTCGAATTTTCCCCCCAAAAAACCTATACCATATTTGTTCAAGGTCAGTTCCAGATCCAAGGGTAGAGTTTTGTTCAATAATTAAATGCCCCTTTAGTTGCCGTCTTTTTTCTCTCTGGAATTGGCTCTTTATACAAGCTCTGACGTCACGAAACCCAGACTAAGATCTACCCGACCGAGACCCGGAATTTGCCTACTTAGAGAGAATGATCCACTTATGATTTTCGTGAATCTTGGTTTTAATACATAATATAAAGGGGGTGCCTACTAATACTACAATCAATTAATGCATATGCCTAACAACCAAAATGTTTAAACATTGTAATTTCAATCAAATTTAATTTTAAAAAGTTAATTTATCAAACAATTTGAAAATTAATGGCATGTTTTCCGCTGAGTTTTCGTTGGGGGCGGTACTAAATAGGGTTGTGGGAATTTTACTACACATCAATGGTTATTTCAACTTTCAAACATTGGCAACACTGATCTCACGCTGTTGACCTATGCTCTCCTGGAGGCTGATTTTCAAAAAGCGGGCCAAAATCAGGTCGGTGCTTAATTTGAAATAACCAATTCAAGGATTAATGACAAATTTACTATTATACGTTAACTATTATTTATTTTCTTGTGTTAGAAGTCAACGCAATATTATAGCTTCAGTGACTCATCTGAAAATGTCATCCAGCGGCTTCTAGCCACGAACCTTGTGTTTTATTTGAGTTGTCCCAGATGCGTTCGTTTTTCAACGACTGCCCGTTTTTATTTTACAAATAAAATTTTTAGAGAAACTGAGAGAGAGCAGAGATGCACAAAAACCATTATATCTATCTTTTTCGTATCTTTTTACTATACTATATTATCAATTTTTCCCCTCCGAAATTTCTATAAAATATCATTCAATTTTTAAATATAGATGGCGACAAAATCATTCACAATCTTTCATTTATTTTTGTCCCTTTCAAATTTATTTAAGATATGGGAGTTTCAATTCATTTCAAAAAATTTTTACCCTTGCCTGAAAAATATCAATAGAAATCTATAAAGATTTGGATAAGTATAATTTCAATTACTTTTAATCGTTATCGCTTCTGGACATAACGAGGGGCTGATCACTCCGCGTAATAATGGGATTACGCGTAATCTTTGAAGTCCCTGCCGTTGGCAGTGCTAATCTAAGCGTCATCCGGCGTAATCGATGTACAGACTTTTTAAGAGTGGTTAACCCCTCGGGACATAACAAGAAAAGATTTCGAGTCTACTAAGAAATTGAAAGAATTTTCGCCCCCTTGACCAATAAACTTGAAATTGGAAATTATTTCTTAATAAAAAACATTGTCCGCAATGTCAAAACTAAGAAATGCAACCCTTTTAAAGATACATCTGAACTAGATGATTTCCACAAGATCATCTCATTCTTCGAAACGAACCACAATCCCCAAAAAAAAGATGTTAGATACTTTGACAATAGTATAAGATAGAATTTGATTGATTTCAACGATCAGTTGCCTTGACGGAAAACAAAATTGGACAAATACGAAAAAAAATTTTAAATGCGAATTGTTTTAGGTAAATGCGAATAAAATTTGAAAATGCGCATTTGTAAATGGAAACAAAATTGGGTATATGCGAATTTCATTAACATATACCCAATTCTATTCGTATTTATCCAATTTTATTGGAAAATACCGAAAGGTTTTCGCATTTACTCAAACAAATTTACATTTATCCCATTTTGTTTCCATTTACCCAAAATTATTTGCATTTCCAAATTTTATAGGCATTTACCTAAACTTATTCGCATTTACCCAATTTTATTCATATTTACCCAATTTTATCTGAATAAACCGAAACAGTTTCGCATTTATCCATACTTATTCGCATTTATCCAATTTCGTTTCCATTTATCCAATTTCATTTCCATCTACCCAAGTTGGTTTTAATTTACCCAAATTTATTCGCATTTAACAAAAATTTAATTTTTCTAACCGAATTTACGTTAATTTACCCAAAATGATAAGTTAAGTACGAGTTATTAGTAAGTTTTTAAATTTCTTCAAATTTGTTTAGGATTTAGCTATATTATCCCTTTTAATTATGGACTTATCTACTTTTTCGCGTATTTTATCATTCTTACCCAAAATGACCCGAATTTCACAAAAAATAAAAAATAAAATCTTCATTTGAGAAAGATATTGTCATAACAAAATGTTTAATTTTTTAAAATATTCCCTGTAATTATAAGATTATAGGATCTCCAAGGGCGGGAATTCATCGCGAAGCAGCAAAGGGTAGAACACCGGAGCGTCAGCCGCACTACAAGGGGCGAGGTGGAGAAGATCGAAGTGACCCCGGCGAATGCACAATGAAGGAATGGCCGCCTCCGCTTCCATCAGTATGACCGCCGTCGACCGTGGGACCCGGAGGATAACTCGTAGCGCGGCATTCTCACCGAGCAAAGTGCCAGTCGCCGAAGCTACAGAGGGCTCGTATAGTCCAGCCTGGATCAGATGAGTTGATTCAATGTGGGGATTCCATGAGAGTTTCACGTCAAAGATAGCCCCTAGGTAACGATAAGTGGACACCCGAGTCGTAGAGAAGTATGTCCGAGGGTGAGCGAGAGATCGGCCGGAGTGCGTTGATCACGAGAGAAGACCACCTATTGACACCTCAGCAGTTGGAAGTTGAGGCCCCACGTGACGCCATAATCCGAAATTTGGTCGAGGGCTAACTGCCTGGAACCGTAGAGGCACCGCAAAGCAGGGCCACAAATCCAAGCGGCAATGTCGTCCGCGTGTTCACCTTGGTCAACCCCTCATGACAGAGACATATAACCTCGTCGAGGGCATGAGTCCGGACCCTTAAAAGGGGTCGAGTTTTTAATTATGAAATTAGAACCATGTACAAACCCGGGGTCAGTGAGAGCATCGTAGAGTTCCCCCTCGGATAAAAGGGCGTTGTACCTCGCGGGAAGACGCTCCAAAATCTTGTGTTACGCCCTTTGTTCGACCATGGACTAACAAAAGATTTTGTTAGTCCATGGTTCGACGTAATATATATTTTATCATGGGATAGCTTAAACTTTACTATGTTAACAAAACCGACTGAAAAATCTTGCTAACAAAGGTTTTAATAAATTTACTGAATTACAGAAACTCAACTAGAGTGGAAATACAAATTATTGTTTCATTAATTAATTACCGTTTTTGACGGCGACCGATTCACTTC
This sequence comes from Leiobunum rupestre, assembly GCF_980474605.1. Lineage (NCBI taxonomy): Eukaryota > Metazoa > Arthropoda > Arachnida > Opiliones > Sclerosomatidae > Leiobunum > Leiobunum rupestre. Next base: position 17,754,521 of record NC_143392.1, on the reverse strand, counting down.
TGGTCTTTGTTCTCTCAAACGATACGTTCTCGAACTTTCGTTCCCAACGGACTTTCTCACGCCCGGGCAATATAATGTTTACTTGTGGGGTAGAGTTCATTTGATATAAAAATAGGGGTGTTCCTTATCCTAATTAAAACAGCTGATTCTCTAGTTTTATAGAGTTACGTTTACAATGTTATTTAGATTTCTGCATACAAATAATTTTAGTTTATTGTGTATTATTCCGGGGCGTGCCAATCACGGGGGCAGCGGGGGCGACTTGTAGATACAGGGGATACAAAACCAACATAAGTGATTTCACCACGTTTAAAGATGCATTTACGAAAACACATGCACCTGGGGGCTCCGGGGTGGGAGAGCCGTCATATCTTGCCTTCCCCCACCCGAATGGAAGCGAGAAGCAAGCGCTGTTGCGGAAACCGTGTGCGGACGAAAACGCCAAAGAATCGCCGATTCCCGGCTTGCTAGGTTGCTGGTTGTCGAAGGCGCGTGAATTTTAAGGGCGAAATTATGGTAGAACTATAGAATAATAGGCCGAAACTATTCGCTTGCTTTGTGACGAAAAGAGTACACTTTTTACCTCAAACTACCAACTTCTTCCATACAATAACAGCCAAACTGAATTTTGAAGTTGCTCGCTATTTTCTAAAAATTACTCGAAAACTAGCGAATAGTTTTCGCCTATATGGCTAGCTTTCTACGGCCTTTCCCTTCCTGGTTTAATTGCGAGCGTTATAGCAGGATTCTCCCGTGGCGTTAGAAAACGGCATGTTAGCGGCTGCGGGGCCTGTAGAGGCTACGGGAGTTTTACTCTAGCCTATACTAGGCTCGTGTAAAACTAAAAAGCAAGCAATCTCGTTGAATTTATGAACGATGTCGGAAAAGAACAGAAAAACCAACACGTCTTGGGCTATGTCTTAATTCGTGGGGAAGATATAAAAAGATGAAATTAAAATGACAGAAAAACCACGTGTTTCGTAAGTTTGGTTCTACAATTCAAAAGTTATCTTCTTCGGAACCGCATTCGACCTTGACAAGAGTGTCCGCGTTCATTGAGACACTCTGGTTGTTATCCTCAATTGGCCGATGTCCCAACTCTTCTAATTTGACGACTGACGGAACACCCACAATCTCCAGGAAGTCATAAAAGGGCTCTTCTTTGATGGTGCTGATATCGACTGAGAGGCTTTCAGTGCCAGGGACCACTTCCCTCTTAACCGGTAGGGTCGCGGTTTGGTCCGCCTCAGGGTTGGGAATTTCAGGTTGTACGACGTGGGCGAAGTCGACTTTTTCGGTGCAAGATTGAATTTGTTCATAGGTCAGGCGTCGTAGCTGCACCGAGCAAGGAATAATTCCCCATTGACAACAAAGGCTCTCAATCAGCCGTAGTCGTGACGAAGTTCGGGGTCGTGGATCTGGTTCGTGACTGGTCGAAGCGCCACTTCGAAGGTGAGCTCGGAGGGTTCCTTCTGTGGCGAGATTTTGGTCACAAATTGAGCACTTGTGTAACCTTGCCGTCTGAGCGTGACGCGCTTTTTCGTGGTGAATTAAATGTATAGCAAATCTGGCGTGGTATCCGCGCTTTGGACATCCAGATGATTTCTCTCTCGAGTGAATTCTTTTGTAGACATTCAAAGTGTTTTTATGTGCAGACACGTAATTACACTGGTCACATTGAAAGGGTTTCTCGCCGGTATGTTTTCTTTTGTGGGCACTCAAATGTATTTTTTGTGCAGATGCGTAATTACACTGTTCACATTGAAAGGGTTTCTGGTCCGTGTGAGTTCTTTTGTGGATAGCCAAATTGGTTTTTTGTGCAGACGCGAAATTACACTGGTCACATTGAAAATGTTTCTCGCCCGTGTGAGTTCTTTTGTGGATAGCCAAACTGTTTTTTCGTGCAGTCACGAAATTACACTGATCACATTGAAAAGGTTTCTCGCCCGTGTGAGTTCTTTTGTGGATAGCCAAATTGTTTTTTTGTGCAGACGCAAAATTACACTGGTCACATTGAAAAGGTTTCTGGCCCGTGTGAGTTCTTTTGTGGATAGCCAAATTGGTTTTTTGTGCAGACGCGAAATTACACTGGTCACATTGAAAATGTTTCTCGCCCGTGTGAGTTCTTTTGTGGATAGCCAAACTGTTTTTTCGTGCAGTCACGAAATTACACTGGTCACATTGAAAAGGTTTCTCGCCCGTGTGAGTTCTTTTGTGGATAGCCAAACTGGTTTTATGTGCAGACACGAAATTACACTGGTCACATTGAAAAGGTTTCTCGCCCGTGTGAGTTCTTTTGTGTATAGCCAAACTGTTTTTTTGTGCAGTCGCGAAATTACACTGGTCACATTGAAAAGGTTTCTCGCCCGTGTGAGTTCTTTTGTGGATAGCCAAATTGGTTTTTTGTGCAGACGCGAAATTACACTGGCCACATTGAAAAGGTTTCTCGCCCGTGTGAGTTCTTTTGTGGATAGCCAAACTGTTTTTTTGTGCAGACGCGAAATTACATTGGTCACATTGAAAGGGTTTTTCGCCCGTGTGAGTTCTTTTGTGGACACTCAAATGTATTTTAAGTGCAGATGCGTAATTACACTGGTCACATTGAAAGGGTTTTTCGCCCGTGTGTGTTCTTTTGTGGACATTCAAATTGTTTTTTTGTGCAGATGCGTAATTACACTGGTCACATCGAAAAGGTTTTTCGCCCGTGTGTGTTCTTTTGTGGGCATTCAATAGCTCTATTCGGGCAGACGCATAATTACACTGGTCACATTGAAAAGGTTTCTCACCCGTGTGAGTTCTTTTGTGGGTAGTCAAATTGGTTTTACGTGCAGACGCGAAATTACACTGGTCACATTGAAAAGGTTTCTCGCCCTTGTGAGTTCTTTTGTGGGCATTCAATAGGTCTATTCGGGCAGACGCGTAATTACACTGGTCATATTGAAAGGGTTTTTCGCCCGTGTGTGTTCTTTTATGGGAAATCATTTTGCACTTTCGTGAAAATCCTTTACTACACTGATCACATTGAAAAGGTTTCTCGCCGGTATGTTTTCTTTTGTGAACAATAAAATGTCCCTTTTGGTTCGTGGCATAGTCGCACTCAGTGCACTTGTGTTTCTTCCCTTCTCGGCTGCTCATTTTGCCAGTTTGACGTTTAGAGTTCTGCGCGATGTCTCTTATAGATTGCGGAATATGTATCGCTGCTACGACTGGCAGGATTTGTAGCAAAACAAGATTCCAAGATTACCAACAACGAAATGGATTCGGCGGTCACCCCTTCTGAAAGTGATAAATGAAACTGAATATTGTTAACTGACACCAGAGGAACGAAGGAAATTTGAGGTCCAATAATAGAAATAATCGAAATAAAGGAAAAAATATGAGAAATAATTAACCTTTCTAGTTTTCAAATTGAAAAAGGCACGAGTTGTTACATTTTGATAACTTTAAATACATTTTAGAATGGCTTAATCGGTGCCTGGGTATCACTGTATGAATATTTGGGTAAATAATAGGAAGGATATTTAAACTGAGCCTTGGTTAGGAAATTATTTAAATAAGATTTTATAAGCCTTTTAACTGATTATACGGATTTTCTATTAATGTTCGTGTCAATTCGCAGAATCCCAGAACCTGAATTGGGGTGAGTCTAACGACCAAGCTAGGGGAGACGGAGTGGGAGAATCTTAAGCAGGATGAATGACTGATTCGAAAATGTTTATTTTCATCGTTAAATAGTAGACTAGCTGAGAAGCCCGGCCTCTAGTTGAGTAAATTCGGGATAGAAAACGGGAACCAAATGCACTTTACTTTAAATATGCCAATTAAATTATTTTTAAATAGTAAATAGGCATTTTATTAAATTGCAAACGTTTAATAGTGCAGAATATCATATCTTGTAATATTAACTTATATTTGATTTCTTTGATTAGTTTAAGATGTAATTATGATAAAGCGTTTTTGTACACAATATTTTTAGTTTCTCCGTTTGGAGTAAGTATGTACAGGTTATTTGCAGCTCCAACTCTTGAGCACGCCACATAAATCATGGGTTTCCCGCAGTTTTAAGTGACTTTCCTTGCGCTTTTTTAATCGTCATTGCGAAGCTAAGATTGATTGGAAATTGCAGGCGTTTAAAATCAAATGGCATATCGGTTGGTATTATCGGTGTGCGTGGAACGAATCCGGCCCGGGCAAAGGTGTCTGCGTGACACAGATAGAGAGGGGAGGGGGGGGGGGGCTGAGAAAAGAGAACGAACGCGAGCGAAAAGGGTCGAAGGTCGTGCCACGCAGCAGCTAAGTGAGGCAATTAGAGCCAGAGAGATAAACTCCCGTGTATCTTAAAACCCGCGTCTCTTGACAGCGTGAGGTCAGGGGTTTCGGTCTTGCGGTCACCGGTTATTGGTCCCGTGTTCAAAAACTACAAAGGTAAGCAATCTCAAGACGCCCCTGTAACCTGACGGCCGGGGCCACAATGCCACAGGCCAAATTTCGTGTGAATCGAACAATTATCTTGGGCGTGCATAGAAGGTAACAAACCAATATATCTGCATAATAAAACTCTAAGCCCCTTTCGTCGCATTTATTTCTGACTTTCATTCGCGACTCTAACGTGGCATCGCCGTAGGTACCCGGAGATACACACCGAAGGTGTGCCTAGCGCTTAGCCTTAATACTAGGTCATTGGGTATATTTCAGAAATCGGGTCTAACGTGACATCGCCGAAGGTAATTTCTCTGTGTATAACCCGTGGTCGTTGCGCTTCGCCTTAATACTAGGTCATTGAGTATCTATATTATAAAAACCACTTCGTCATCGTCGTTCGAGCTTTTGGTTAGTCAGTAAGGAAGGCGAAGGCGGGTCGGCGAGGAAAAAGCCTTTCACTGAGGTGGTTCGACTACGGACTTTAAATTTTACAGTCCGTGGTTCGACTATCTATTTTCTCAAAATCTGTCGCCCCTGAGAGTTGGGCCGTGTTTGTCCCAACCCGCAATACACCCGAAATTTTATCTCTGTTTCCGCCGCGAATTTCGGAGGGGGGAAGGGGCGGGGATCGTATGGGGTAGTTTCAGAAGGTCTGTGAGTTTCAGTAAAAGTAAATAGGGGGAGAAAGTCTGGCACTTGGGTCATGGACTGTAAATTTTAGAGGACGAGTAAAGCGTAGCCTTCCCCTGTAGAATTTTGGTTTCCCCGAGCATCAATCACTTCGAACTAGAGAGAGAGAGTCCGTCAAGGTCATTTGTACCACGCATAGAGATAGACCCCCCCCCCCCCCCGCATGTTATCTGGAAATCTGGCCGACCGAAAGAGACGCGCTTTAGTTTTTTTTATGACCTTGAGCGACTACCGTCAGCCTGATCGGTGAACGGGGCGTAAAATACCTCGGGAATACCGGTCCTCTAAAATTTACAGTCCGTGCTTGGGTCAAACCGCACGACGTCTTATTTGAGGGGTAAAATATTTGTACTTCGGAAATTACTTCCCCCTCGCCTCCCTCTTTACAGGGTCACAAAGGTACCGGTTGTACTCCGCCACGACGAAAAATAGTTATCTATAACATACGTGAATATTAAGCTTTTGCTTTCGATAATTTGGTTAATTTAGTTCCTAAATAAAGTTGATATATGATAGAAACTAAAATGCGACATTTTAAAAATAATAACACGACTTTTGAAAAGAAATAAACCGTAACTAGAAAAACGCTCACTTAAATCGTGGAGAGCGTCGCGCCATCTAAGAGCAGAGATTGGGACTAATTGGTATATCTACGATGTTAAGGCCTAACAATTTGCAAGTTTAACTGAAATAATAGATATAGCTACGAGCTTTTATTGTTTATTTTACAATTGATATAGTAATTATTAATTAAAATCAACCGTTATCGAAGGAAATAATGGTCAGCATTTGACAGAGAGACTATTTGAAATAGCGAGGCGGTGACATGGTTGCCAGGGAATAAAATTCAAAATTTTCATCTTGAACGCGGACCGGAATACCACAAATGCACTACTTCGCGCGTAATGTGCTATCCTTATTGTTTAGAAATATCGCGTGATCACTAGCTCTTTAAAAAGGGTATCAAGCATGGTGGAAGGTAAAATCTGAAGGCAGTGATAGACTTTCTCCCCCTATTTACTTTTGGTTTCGGTAACGGTGGGGGGTTTCGAGGTCCTTCCGATTTGAAAGTCCCGTGGCTCTTTCGGCATATGTTACTCCCGTGGCTTTTATGCATCAGCCATTAGATACAGGGGGTTTATAGGGGTACTGGGGGGTTTGGTACGACTGCCAGTTTTAGTAATTTTTGCGAGGAAAAGGGTACCACGGATATTCTCGCATTGGAAATTGGGAGGAGAGTACCACGGTAATTACCACATGGGAAAAAGGGGGAGGAAGGGCCTTACTGGTGTGGTTCTACTATGGGGAAAAGGGTACCGCGGTAATTATCAAATGGGAAAAAGGGGGAAGTGGGTACCACGGTAATTATAACATGAGAAAAAAGGGGAGGAACGGTAATTATCACATGGGGAAAATGGGGAGTAACCCGGTAATTATCACATGGGAAAATGGGGAGTACCCCGGTAATTATCACATGGGAAAATGGGGAGTACCACGGTAATTATAACATGAGAAAAAAGGGGAGGAACGGTAATTATCACATGGGGAAAATGGGGAGTACCCCGGTAATTATCACATGGGAAAATGGGGAGTACCACGGTAATTATAACATGAGAAAAAAGGGGAGGAACGGTAATTATCACATGGGGAAAATGGGGAGTACCCCGGTAATTATCACATGGGAAAATGGGGAGTACCACGGTAATTATAACATGAGAAAAAAGGGGAGGAACGGTAATTATCACATGGGAAAATGGGGAGTACCACGGTAATTATAACATGAGAAAAAAGGGGAGGAACGGTAATTATCACATGGGGAAAATGGGGAGTACCCCGGTAATTATCACATGGGGAAATGGGGAGTACCACGGTAATTATAACATGAGAAAAAAGGGGAGGAACGGTAATTATCACATGGGAAAATGGGGAGTACCACGGTAATTATAACATGAGAAAAAAAGGGAGGAACGGTAATTATCACATGGGGAAAATGGGGAGTACCCCGGTAATTATCACATGGGAAAATGGGGAGTACCACGGTAATTATAACATGAGAAAAAAGGGGAGGAACGGTAATTATCACATGGGGAAAATGGGGAGTACCCCGGTAATTATCACATGAGAAAAAAGGGGAGGAACGGTAATTATCACATGGGAAAATGGGGAGTACCACGGTAATTATAACATGAGAAAAAAGGGGAGGAACGGTAATTATCACATGGGAAAATGGGGAGTACCACGGTAATTATAACATGATAAAAAAGGGGAGGAACGGTAATTATCACATGGGGAAAATGGGGAGTACCCCGGCAATTATCACATGGGAAAATTGGGAAGTACCACGGTAATTATAACATGAGAAAAAAGGGGAGGAACGGTAATTATCACATGGGAAAAATGGGGAGTACCCCGGTAATTATAACATGATAAAAAAGGGGAGGAACGGTAATTATCACATGGGGAAAATGGGGAGTACCCCGGTAATTATCACATGGGAAAATGGGAAGTACCACGGTAATTATAACATGAGAAAAAAGGGGAGGAACGGTAATTATCACATGGGGAAAATGGGGAGTACCCCGGTAATTATCACATGGGAAAATGGGGAGTACCACGGTAATTATAACATGGGGAAAAAGGGGAGGTAGGGCCTTACTGGGGTGGTTCTACTTTGGGGAAAAGGGTACCATGGAAATTATCGCATGAGAAAAGGGGGAGGGGGCATTACGGGGGGAGGTCGACTATGGGGTTAAGGGTACCATGGAAATTATCGCATGGGAAAAAAGGGAGTGGGTCTTACTGCGGTGGTTCGACTATAGGGAAAAGGGTGCCACGGAAATTATCGCATGGGTAAAAAGGGTAGGGTGCCTTACTGCGGTGGTTTGACTACGGGGTAAAGGGTGGCACGGTAATTATCCCATGGGGAAAAGGGGTTAAGGGGCGTACTGGGGTGGAGTGCCTCGAAACACACAACTAGCTGAGGGCCCGCCTGTAAGGCGGGCTTCTCGGCTAGTCTACATAATAAAACTCTTTCGTCCAATTTTTTTTCCGCGACTCTAACGTGGCATCGCCGAAGGTACACGGAGGTACACACCGAAGGTATACCTAGCGCTTCGCCTTAATACTAGGTCATTGAGTATATTTTTGTCATTGAATTTGTTTTTTGAATTTCGGATCGGATTTCGCACTGGCTCGAATTTCGCACTGTAAATCGGGACTCCAGGACGAGCGTATTTTTATTTGTTCGTCATGAGAGTAAATCAGCCATTGGACACAGGGGGTTTCAAGGAGTACAGAGGGGTTTGGGACACCCGCGCTGTCAGATTTTTAAACGAAAATTATGGTATCGACGATAAAAAATTATTGAATTCTTCGCAAAATTATTGCACCTCCTATTTATGACGTTTTTAGCTAGTTTGGCGGTAATTTAAAATCTATAAGTAATGCTGTAGTCGTTTTAAGTGTTTTCCTCAAAGATTTACATGTTCTTGAAATACTTGACCTGTCATTCGACCAAAGTAAATAACTTTTATAAATAACTGCCGGCAACAGTGACAGACCACGCGAAACTACGGAAGCTTGAACGCAAGGTTCATATAATTGGCTTGAACTAGCTCTCCTCTGTGCTGGCTGCCAGATAAATGTTTTTTTCTACGACCAAGTCTGAGACTGCCGTAGGTTGAAAGAGAAGACTCAAGAGAGGACTAAGTTGCAAACCTGCCTGGCGCAGTGCTACCGCAGCCGTTACGAGAAAGCGGGGCTGAACACGGTGTTCAGAACACCAGAAAGTAAAAGCGTGCAATGACTTTGTTATTAAAATCGAAATTTTTTGAGAATATGATACTATATAAAAAAAATATTGAAATTATAGTACAGTCTATCAAAATTATTGTAAATAAGCGTACCATATGGTACATAGCTAAATTTATGGTACAACCCAAATTTCTACCTAAAATTATTGATTTGTACCATAATTATGGTACGTCTAACAGCGCTGGGTACCACGGAAATTCTCGCATAGTAAAAGGGGAGGGGAGTACCACGGTAACTATCACATGGGAAAAGGGGGGAGGGGGTGCCACGGTAATTATAACATGGGGAAAAAGGTGGAGGGGATATATACAAACATCAGATTTTATTTTTATATAAAAACAGGTATTAATTTAACAGCTTGTTTTTCAAAACCATATGAACCTTTTTAGCTAAAAAACAACTTTGATTTGAAAGGGTTTTTCGCCCGTGTGTTTTCTCTTGTGGACATTCAAATTGGCTCTTTGTGCAGATGCGTAATTACACTGGTTACATTGAAAAGGTTTCTCGCCCGTGTGAGTTATTTTGTGGGCACTCAAATGTATTTTATGTGCAGATGCGTAATTACACTGGTCACATTGAAAAGGTTTCACGCCCGTGTGAGTTCTTTTGTGGTAATTCAAAAGGGGTTTTTGTGCAGATGCGTAATTACACTGGTCACATTGAAAGGGTTTTTCGCCCGTGTGTGTTCTTTTGTGGGAATTCAAAGATGCTTTATGTGCAGATGCGAAATTACACTGGTCACATTGAAAAGGTTTCTCGCCCGTGTGTTTTCTTTTGTGGAAATTCAAAGAGGTTTTATGTGCAGATGCGAAATTACACTGGTCACATTGAAAAGGTTTTTCGCCCGTGTGTTTTCTTTTGTGGAAATTCAAAGAGGTTTTATGTGCAGATGCGTAATTACACTGGTCACATTGAAAAGGTTTCTCGCCCGTGTGATTTCTTTTATGGATAGTCAAACAGTTTTTATATGCAGATGCGAAATAACATTGGTCACATCGAAAGGGTTTTTCGCCCGTGTGTGTTCTCTTGTGGACATTCAAATAGTTTTTTTCTGCAAATGCGAAATTACATTGGTCACATTGAAAGGGTTTTTCGCCCGTGTGTGTTCTTTTGTGGACATGCAAACTGTTTTTTTGTGCAGACGCGAAATTACATTGGTTACATTGAAAGGGTTTTTCCCCCGTGTGAGTTCTTTTGTGGACACTAAAATGTGTTATATGTGCAGATGCGTAGTTACACTGGTCACATTGAAAAGGTTTCTCGCCGGTATGTTTTCTTTTGTGAACAATTAAATGTTCCTTTCGGTTCGTGGCATAGTCGCACTCAGTGCACTTGTGTTTCTTCTCTTCTCGGCTGCTCATTTTGCCAGTTTGACGCTTAGAGTTCTGCGCGATGTCTCTACCATTTTGTAAAATGGCGTCAGATTTCTATCACAATGTAAGGGGCTTATTTATTCGGTCAGATAATGTAATGTAGAAAATTTCACGTAAATCGACAAATAATTTCGGCAGCTATCGCATCATAAGGTATATTTATATCCACCATATTTCAAAATGGCGTCGGTTTATTATTGGAAAACCCATAGGTCTAATTAACTCGGGCAGATAATGAAACGTAGAAAATTTCTGATTAATCGACGAATATTTACGGAACTTATCGCACGATGAGTTTTATTGATATCCGCCATTTTCCAAAATGGTGTCGGATTTCTATAAAAATCTATAGTACAAATTCATTCGGGCAGATAATGTAACGTAAAATCTTAAGTTAATCGGATATAAATTATAAAATGGCGTCGTTTTTCTATCGAAATCTAAAAATCTGTATACATCGTTCAGATAATGTAATGTAGCAATTTTAAGATTTATCGGCGAAAATATATGGCAGTTATCACGGCATAAGTTTTACAAATATTTTGTATTATATCTAAAATTTCGACCTATTTATTCAAATTAGCTCGAGCTCACCCAAAATGGTTTTATTCCCCCCTATTTGTCCAAAGTAATCCAAAAATGTAAAATTTACAATTTTTTTGTAAATATTTTTTTTGGAATTATTGGAGTTTTGCAAAGGGGGGACCCTTAGAATTTCTAATTTTCGCATGTTATTTTACATTTTCTGTTGTCAAAAACATTTTTGGTTGCCATGGCAAAACGGAAGCCTAGCGTAACTTTTCCCTTTAACGGGTTTCATGTTACATCTAGGTCTAACAATCCTCCAACTTTGAACCAAATCGGTGAGAACCACCTCGGGTCGTCTCCTCGTAAGTGAAACAGATGATAAAATACGCGAAAAAGTAGATAAGTCCATAATTAAAAGGGATAATATAGCTAAATCCTAAACAAAATGAAGAAATTTAAAAACTTACTAATAACTCGTACCGATAGGTCTTCGAGCAACGCGAAACTCGGATCAAATAGATCTTCGAGTAATAAACTCAATTAAAAATAAATAAAATAAAATAAAATAAAATAAGTGAAACAGCCGAGCTACTAGAGGACCCTATCGGCAAAAATTACAGACGCGAACAAGTAACAACCCACGTGACACCTTTTTTGGGGAGGGGGAAGGGTTAAGGAGGCAGTTTTTAAAAGTGCAATGGCGACAAAGAGTGAAGGAAAATAATTTTTTAGGAGTTTAATAAAATATTATTTTAATTTTATAGTTTGGTTGAACTATTTTATTTATTCTAATATTATCCCTATGTGTATAGAATGTTTAAATTAGATGATTGTATGGGGATTAACGCTGGCTGTGATATTTTGAATGATATGAACTCATCTGATCATTCTGATGAGCACCTAGCAGCAGTCTGTGATAATATTTTCAATGATGATTCTTACTCTATTGATGTACCTGAACCTAAAGCATTGAGTTTAAGATTGAATTGATAAAATTTAGTTTTCAGTGTGGTTATTGTTAATAACATTGTATTCGAATTATTAGTGAAAATACTCCACCTAAATCAAAAAGCCAAAAACCAGAGACTGCCGCCATTTATATTTTTCAGCTACTCTCAGATGGCGCAGCCGTAGCTAAAAACAAAAATCGACATAAAAGAAAGCTTCAACTCCTTTAAAAAGAAACTTAAAAACATTATATTAGAAAGTTAGGTGTAAGGTAGGCTGCTAGTATAAAACTTATATTGCTGTGGTCTTGTTCTTTGCTTGTCTTTTATTTTTTTTTTTGGTCATACTTTTCTGGATTTTACTTTTTTGTATTTTACTTTTTGTATTTTTTTTTTTGTTATAATCACAGTTTTTGGAGTTATATTCTATTTGGTGTTATAAGTATATTTTTAGTGTAAATTTTTTATGTAATTTTTTTTTTTCTGTTTGTTTGTTGTGTGAGCAAAATCTTGCTTATTCTTATTGTTTACAATATCAATTGTACAAGGTATAAGGGCTTACAAGTCATCATTGACTTAGCCCTATCTAACCCCAAGTCTTTGTAAAATAGAAACTAATAATAAATTGAAATTGAATTGAAATTGTTACGGGTTCCGTTTCAGCCCCCGTTTCAACCCCCTATCACCATGCTATCACAGAAGTCCTCGTTTCTCGAGAGAAACGGAGCGTCGTGCGCGACGTAATACGAAAGTCATGTCCTAGATAAATATCTTTTATTGGCCCATGGGGAGACGAAGTGGGAGAATCCTATTCAGGATGAATGACTGAGTAAATGACTATAACGAGGTTTTGGTGAACACTGATTCGAAAATGTTTATTTTCATCGTTATATAGTAGATATAAAAATATTGAATAAGATTATAATAATAAAAACAGGTATTAATTTAACAGGTTTTTTTTTCCAAAAACCATGTGCACGTTTTTAGCTAGAACAACTTTGAATTATTTTGTTATCTGAAAAATTAATATCAAACAATAATAGTTTTAAATGGGGGGTATTTCTAAAGTAAATTTATTCATTATCTCAATTTAAGCAATAAAATAGTACTCATTAAAATATTTAATCTTTCCAAAACGAAACATTTGGATATATCATTTATTTTAAAGTTAATTAAATTATTATCCTACAAATTTATACTTAACGATAATAAACCCGTTATTATCTATGTTATTTTTATATTAAATTTTATTGTATAGTTGTAATTATTATTAATAAATCCGTTAATATTATCTAGATCTTGCTATTTGACGCTACTACTATTGATAATATGGTAGCGCTAGCGCCATCTATTTTTATGTACGTCGTTTAGTTTCGTATTTATTTATTTTTTTAGTTTGTCGTGTAATCCTACTTCATTCCAAAAGTTTCGTTTGAAAAACCAATTCCGGCGAAATTACGGGGGTAAAATATTTGTTATCGGCTACTAAGGATATTAGCAGCATCTCAAATTTCGAATCGGAAATAATATGTCGAAACACAAGCTTTTCGTCTTTGGGTACCCGGTTGTAGATTGGGCCGAAGTGCAGAAAAGACGTTTTTTACGGAATATAATTTAAGGGTAATTGTGTAAAACTGCGCACAAATATTAAAATAATTGAGAAGTTATTCCGAGGTGTCGCCGAAGGGTATCAAAATAGGTTACTTGTATTTCATAGCTTATAATGTAAATTGTAAATAATGAAAATGGTTCCTCACTTCTCACTTTCTCAGTGTTTTAGGCCGCTGCCTGACCAAGGGTTAGCTTTAAATATACAAACATAATAATACTCATATGCTGCTACGCATCCTCATAATAGAACAAAACTAAAAGGAAGTATTGATCTTGCGCCTACCTTTATTAATGAATTATGTCATATTTTGTAGTGGTAGAGGTATTTCTTATAGAAATTACGAGTCATTTTCTTTGTGGAGTAACTTACATATTTTCGCGGATAATTTACCCGCCGGCAATTCGCAGGAACAGGGTTTCCAGTTCTCGACAGTGGAAATTTTCCCCTAATTTAGTTGCGAAAATTCTATTTTACGACGGTCCGATCGGTGCCTCCGATATTTTTAGAGGCCGGTGCGCGTACAATTTTTTATTTTTAAACCTGGTATTTTAAGTTGCGGGCGTTCGTCTCGAGAGGAGCCGCTTCTCATCGTGTTTGACATCACTATTTTCGAATTTTCTTCCTTAGCCGGGACACGGCCCCCTGCACGCGCTCACGCTACTCGCGACGATAGTTCACTGTCGCAATAATAGAAATCTCACAGGTAACTAGAATGCTGCCGTGTAACTGGCAAATGGCCCAAACGCCGTGGCAGACGAAGCCAGATCTCAGCCAATCAGAGCTCAAAGAGCGGTTCTGCCAAGAATTTAATGTCACCGGAGAGAATGACGTTACCTATCTCCCGCTATAGTAACGGAACCAAGGAGGATTATTATCCTCCTTGGCGGAACCACTCTACGGCCTCTCATTGGCTGAAGGTTCAAGGCGAACCGGCGTCAAGCTCGGCCCGTAGGCGGCAGCATTCTAGTTACCTATGAGATTTCTATGGTCGCAATTTTCAGTCGATTGCCGGGGCCGCTATAGACCCGGTCGCCGTCGAAGTACGCGCCGATTTTTTTTCAATGCCGTCGCCGATTTTAAAATTTAGCCGGCGCGCTGCCGCCGCCGATTATTTTCCAGCGCGACGCCGATCAAATCTGTCTAAAATGCTGCCACGCGCTTTTTGCGGTTTTCAACGAAAATTTTGTCCTTTCTCTAACCCGTTTGTGTGTTTCGAGCGCTCGCCTCCCAGCTTGGACGCTATGTAGCACCATGCTCGCAGTCGCTGCCTCGCTAGGCTCATAGCCTCACACAAAGACTTGGTCTCGGTCTCAGTCTCACCAAAATTTTTGTTTGTCCTTAGTCTCGGGCTCATCAATATTTTTTTGAAACACGAGAGCTCGTCTCGGGCTCATGTTTTTATCTCCTAAACACAAGTGCTGGTCTCGAACTCACAATTCCTCTCCCTAAACATTTGAGCTTGTCTCGGGCTCATACTTATTTCTGTTACTAACAAAGGGTTCGTGTCAGTCTGATAAGAATTTGCGTAACTCGCGGGGCTCATTTCAGTCTGTTAATATCTTTTTGAAGTTTTAATATATTTTTTATATTGATATATAAATCCTAAGTCAAACGAAACAGCTGGGCGACCAGGTCGGGTATTCAATTCACTACAACAATCTTCGAAAATTCTAGAATGTAGTTTACTTTGGACCAATCAGAAAACTATTGAGTGAATAACCTTGTACACCAGAGCTCTCTTCAAGGGCGACACGGCCAACTGTGATCACGCGCTATTCGCTCTTTACCTACCACGCAAACAGCACGTAATCAAAGTTGGTCGTGTCGGTGAGAAAGAAAGCGTTACGGCTACGGGCCATGTTTCTCTGCGCGGCAGCGCTTCCCAGTGGCCAAGGGGAACATGATCGTGCAAAAATGGACACATAACTATCTCTTAAAAATGAAAAGGTCTCATATCGGGCTCGTTACAAAAAAATGGTCTCAGCTCGGACTCGTAGTAGCACACTATATTATATTGGACGCCGCTCAGGCTCACAGCAATTTACTATATTAAAATGGTCTCATCTTGGGCTCAAATTAAATGACACCAAAGTTTTGGTCTCTTCTCGGGTTGGTATCATTCTCATAATAAAGCCTGGGCTCAGTCTCAAAATAAGCTCGGGCTCTTAGTGTGAGACGAGCCCGTTCAGCTATGGCTCGGCTCGCTTGTCTCCCCCGTCGTTTGCAAAAGTTGAAGGAGGGTCTCCCGGTTGCACTCACACGGAGACTACCCGTAGTGTAACCAATGAGGTAGAATTAATAGAGATCCAAATCCACGTTCTTGGTTTTTATAAATAATATAAAGGGGGTGCCTCCTAATACTACAATCAATTAATGCATAGGCCTAAAAACCAAAGTGTTTAAACATTGTAATTTCAATAAAATTTTATTTTAAAAAGTTAATTTTTCCCGCTGAGTTTTCGTTGGGGGCGGAGCTAAATAGGGGTGTGGGAATTTCTGGGAAATTTACTACCCAGCAATGGAAATTTCAACTTTTAAACATTGGCAACACTGATCTCACGCTGTTGATCTATGCTCTCCTGAGGAGGCTGATTTTCAAAGAGCTGCCCAAAATCAGGTCGCTGCTTAATTTCAAATAACCAATTCAAGGATTAATAACAAATATACTATTATTCACGCCGAGCTTTGGTGGGAAGTTTGAAATAACGCTTAACGAATCGTTATATAGTCTTTCTCGTGGGAAGTTTGAAATTAATAAAAATAATTAAAAGAAAAAGAATTAAAAATCTATTAGGATTAGTTTGGCGGGAAGTTTGAATTAGACAATTTCTTTCGATATGCTAGAATACAGACTTGGAAATAGTGATATTTTTATATATATTATATATTATATATTATATATATTATATATTATATATTTTTATTGAGAGCCACTGGCCCAAGCGGGGGGGGGGAATTGGGGGAAAAATTAAAATAAGGTAGGGAAAATAGGAAAATAAAAATTGGTTACGTTATTTACATAACATTTATTAACTTAAAAACAAGCAAGTCTATTATAATATCACACATAATCATTTGTAACGCTAGATCTCGCTCTCGTATAGGGTAGGAAAACAGAGTTTCAAAAACGGCGTACAAATCATGTTCCAGAAATTTCTGTAGAATGTTTAATAAATATTTTTTAATTAAATTGAGAGCCCTGGTGGCCCGCAACCCCCGTTCGAATGATTTATTTTAAGAGCCCACTGATTTTTATTAAGAGCCATTGGCCCCAAGACTCCCGCTAATTCCAAGTCTGCTAGAATATGATTATAATTGGCGGGTGGCGGGATGTTTGAATTAAATAATATAAGATTATAATTGGCGGGTGGCGGGAAGTTTGAATTAGACAATTCCTTTTTTATGCTAGAAAAGGATTATAAATGGCTGGTGGCGGAAAGTATGAATTAGACAATATCTTTCGATATTCTAGAATAGGATTATAATTGGCGAGTGGCGGGAAGTTTGATTTAGACAATTTCTTTCGATATGCTATAATAGGATTATAAATGGCGGGATGTTTGAATTATATAGTTTCTTTCGATATGTTATAATAAGAATATTTTTCAACGTTCTAAATTAATTATGTTGGATTATTATTGCACGTCCTAAGACATCGAAGGTAGCTTAACTATTTAACCTTTGATACTTTAATGCGTCGATGTGAAACTAATATTAAGGCTGGGCTGACTTGTTATTTTACAAATAAAGTTTTCAGAGAAAAACAGAGAGCAGAGATGCACAAAAAACATTCTATCTTTTTCTTATCTTTATACATTGATTGCAGCAGCTATACTATATTATAAATATTTTCCCTCTGAAATTTCTATAAAATATCATTCCATTTTTGAACATAGATGGCGACAAAATCATTCACAATCTTTCATTTATTTTTAGTTTGGGCCCTTTCAAATTTATTTAAGATATGGGAGTTTCAATTCATTTCAATTATTTTTTGCCCTTGCTTGAAAAATATCAATAGAAATCTATAACATTTGGAATTACTTTTAATCGTTATCGCGTCTGGACATAACGAGGGTTTGATCACTCCGCGTAATCGGTGTACAAAGCCGTACCTTTGACTGTACTAATGGGATTACGCGTATTCTTTGAAGTCCCTGCCTTTGGCAGTGCTAATCTCAGCGTAATCCGGCGTAATCGATGTACAGACTTTCTAAGAGTGGTTAACCCCTCGGAACATAACAAGAAATTGTAAGAGTTTTTGCACCCTTGACCAATAAACTTGAAATTGGGAAATTATTTCTTAATAAAAAATAGGGATGCAACGGTTCCACGTTTTTGGACTATCTCGGTTCCGGATCCGGTTCCTAAATTTTGGCTTTATCGGCTCCGGTTACGGTTCCGGTTCTTAAAATTTTAATTTATCAGTTCCGGTTCCTAAACGGTTCCAGTGTGTTTAGTATTAATTAAAGTTAAATACACAAGCAATTCAAATGAAGTTAAAGATAAATAAAATCAACCACATTTATTTATTTAGAATATAAAATTTGTTTTTGATTAATTATATTTTAAAAATAGTAGCTTTCTCAGTGACGTAGCTATGGGTTCGGGGTCTTCCCGCGAAACTGTTTTTGGGGTCCTTTATAATCATTAGGGCGAGTCGCAATTATCGCCATCTAGAGTTAGGGCTAACATGTATCGCCTTCTACAATTAGATTTAACACGTACTTGCATGTTAAATATATAAAACGCTTAAAAATGGTTTTGGGCCCTAAGTGAAACGATTAAGATAAATCACGGAAATCAGCGTCTCGAGCAATAAAAACAAAGGTTCTGGTAGAACTTGGAAGTCTGGAGTTCAGACTCCTAAGTCCGACCAGAATCACGATCTAGATGACTTAATGTAAAATAATTTAAAAAAGGATTGCTACTATTTTCATAATAAAGTAGGGTAAAAATTAAATCTGCTGTTTGAAAATTCCCACGGTTTCATCGTTTCAAGTAGGAGGGGGGGGGGGAAATGATGTACTTTCAAGTTTTGGGGAGAGGTCCTCATTTCAGGGGCGTAGAAACCATTTAGAAGTTGGAGGGCGCAAAGAGAATCGAATCGGGGGTCTAGGAGCTTAGCCCCCGATGTAGAGTGAGTAATCGGTCACGAATGTCATTAAAGCATTAACAGTTACAACAGTTATTATACGAAGTGTATTTTAGTGTTTAGAGTCGTTTATGAATTTAAGATACACAAATCCACAATAATAAAATGAGAATGGTTTTGAATTTTTAAAAGAGTGTAGCTTCATCGAAATCATGTGTTACTGTTTGACTACTATGTAAATTGGCGGGAAATGACACAAATGAGCTTCTATAAGCTTTTTATACTTTTAAATTGAGAATTTGACCTTTTGAAGATTTCAACTAACCAAAAAGTTGAAGGGGCAATAACATTAGTTGCCCCTCATAGCAAAATTCTAGGGAGGGGCATTGTCATCCTGGTTCCTACGCCCCGGCCTCATTTCATTGAAAAATATAAAGACAGGATTTCTATGACTCGTTTTGATTTCAGTTGAGTATATCGTTCTAAATGGAGTCCATATTATTTCGTTCAATAAGCATTGTCATTTGTGAAATGCAAGCAAATGCATAAGTTGAAATTTTAGATTTTCTAGACAAACAGTACCCAGGCCAGCGATTATATTATGCAAACGAATTAGCCTTACCTTAAAACTTTAAATTCAGAAACACAACTTAGTTATTAATTTACAAAGTTTAACGATCTGCTATAAAACACGTGTCTCGATACTTTACAAACTTCAGTATGTTACTTTCATTACGTACGTTGTTTGGATATTTATGCGACGGTTATTGTGGTTGTATTTAGAAAGTTTTAGGCGCACCTGTTGGAACATAAAACAATATTTGAAGCAAGTAAAACATTGACTTGAGCTGACAAGAGAAAAAAACTAGACGAGGCCTCGCGCGGTTGGACTGTACACAGTCCCAAAGGCAATTTGGAGGCCCCTCGTTGGAAGCCCCCCCACATTGCGGAGTCTGCCATGGCGTTAATTACGCCACTGGCTTTTCTGCTGTTTCTCCTCTAAGTCGGTTGCGAAGGGGATCAAAAATTATGCTTGCCCATTGCCCCACTAAATAATTGCTCGGAAGGAACACTAGTAGCAGTAGACGACAAATATTTTTGTGGCCTTTGCTACATTTGTGAAATTGTGTAGAGTTTTCCGACTGAAGAAAATTAATTTAAAACTATCGCGGATTTCCGGATTATGCCAGTTTTTAAAGCAAACATTTGGAGGACCCTTTTGACGTTGACACATGATATGAACTGGGCTCGTTCGCTGCTCGAAGGATTGTTCCTTAGCGTCGTAGGTCGACTATCCAGACTACCTCTCCTGCGGACAATGGTCGGAGTTCTTTCACACTGTGACGCTGGTCGTAGTTTCGTTTAGATTTGGCCTTCTGACTTCCGAGTCAGATGAGTATGTCCGAGGGTTAGTGAGAAATCGGCCGGAGGGCGTTGATCACGAGAAACGACCATGTATTGACACTTCAGCGGTTAGAGGTTGAGGGCCCATGTGACGCCATAATCCGAAATTTGGCCGAGGGTTATCTACATAAAGACACCGCTACAAATCCAAGTGGCAATGTCGTCCGCGTGTTCACCTTGGTCAGCCCCCCATGACAGAGAGATGGAATCCCGTCGAGGATGATACTGAAAAGGATGGGGCTCACCGAGCTGCCCTGAGGGATACCTCGAGTGACCGGGAAAGGAGCGAAAAGGGTACCATTAATCCTGACTTGCGCGTTGCGACCGCGAAGAAAATCTCCCACCCACCGAAAATTACCTTCCAGATCGCTGCGTTGCAGCTTGTAGAGTAAAGCCTGATGGTGGACGCTGAGGCCAAGTTGGTTCGTCGCTAAGCCACATTGGGCCGCTTGAGCAAGCCTTAGATAATTATCCGTAGCCCTGCGACCCATGCGAAAACCGGATTGCTCAGGGGGAAGGACCTTGTTCATCTCCAAGAACCAAGCTGAGCGGTAAAGGACAAACTTTTCGACAGGTTTTGGGAGCAGAGGGATTTCCCTGTATGAGGAAGGGTCAGTTGGAGCCTTTCCGGGCTTCAAGATTGGATGAAGAACTGCATACCCAAAGAGCATTGTAGAGCGCCAGCAACGCCGTACGGAACGCTGGGGTCGGGTTTTTAATAATTAAATTAGAAACATGTGCAAACCCAGGGAAGAATTGCGCAGGCCAGTGAGAACATCGTAGAGTTCCCCCTCGGAAGTAAGGGCGTTGTACTTCGTGGGAGGTCCCTCTGAAATCTTGGGAGGTGTCGTTTTAATTTGGGAGGTACCGTTTTAAATTGAAAGGTTTCATTCTAAATTGTTAGGCTTAAATCTTCGTAATCGCATCCAAAATTAGAGACGAGTTGGGCCCGACCCGACCCGACCCGATAAATTAAAAAATCGATTTTACCCGGCCCGGAAACCCGACAAGACCCGAAAACCAGATAATTCCCGAAAACCCGACCCTACCCGGAAACCCGAAAAGACCCGAAGAACCGCCACAAACCATAGCATGAAGCTTTTTTTCATTTTATTATATAGTGTAGATAACAAGAGGCATTTATTTATTTAAACAATTTTTGTGAAAAAAAGTTAGTTGCGAAAGAGTTGAACCTTTTAAATTTGTTCTTCGAGGACCAAGTGTCAGTCCCGTGCTGGAAAATACGTTCGTCACTCGTTTGTGACGCGGGAATACCTAGAATTCTTCTAGCTATATTTTTTCAAAGTACGTCGAGACACGCGACTTGAAAATTCGCAATTTAACGCCGGGAAATCGAATGTAAAACCAAAACTAAACGTAAGAGAAGTTTAGGCGAATAGCCTTAGTCGATAATTCAAAATAACGCTCAAAAACGCCGCCGATCAGTTTAGTAAAATATTTTCGGCGGCGTAATTGTCGGCCATTTTCGTTATGGAGATACAGACCCACAGTGTTTCGAAATCGACTTTTTAGTGACAAAATTAAATATCAACACAATATAATAAAATAAATTGAAATTGGCGTTTTTCCTTGTGTATATAGATAATAAAAGAAATAATCGACTTTTACACAATTAAAAATACTTTATTATAATAAAGCACTACATGTTTCGACGTGAGAACACGTCGAAACATGTAGTGCTTTATTATAATAAAGTATTTTTAATTGTGTAAAAGTCGATTATTTCTTTTATTATCAATATAATAAATGTATATATATTTATAATTGTTGTTTGAAGTTGTATCCGAAAATTTAAATTATATTTCGCTACCTGCCACCAGATGGCCAAACGTTCCCTACATGGAATTCCAATGAATTTCTTTTTGCAAAGCGTGTATAGAATTATGTTTTACATAAATTTTAAGTTTGGTGAAATTCGGTTGGACAGATCTTCTGTAACATGCAATCAAAGAGCCAATTTTGACCAAAATACAGCTTTTTCTAAAGGCTTTTTATCCAAAGGTTGCAAGTTTTTTGCAAAATATTTCATCACAGTCTAGTAGAACCGTTCCCGTAGGATAACTTACAAAAAACCCGAGCACCAATCACCTGCAAGTTTTTAAGATATATCAAGTTTTATCACGTTTAAAAATATTTCTTGAAATAGCTAATTTATGGTGTCTCTGTACATCTTGTTTACCTTTTCGTTACTATAAAGCCTACTACGAAGGAGAAACTCCTAGCTCATTCTAATATTAGTAGGAGGTTTCGTGCCGGGCTTCAAATAGGTTCGGCGCATGCGCAACTGTTTGAATGTAATTTCGGAAACTTGTACCTGTGATGTGCAACGGGTACGCTAAGTAATAAATAAATATAAACAATTTTAACAAATGTCCTCGTGCCTTGACTATGAAGTCTGAGCCACTTTAAAGCAAATAGTCGTCAAATTAAAAACGTTTTATTATACTTCTTTATTTTAAATATAGATAATCATTTTACGAAAATGAAACATTTTATAGGAAGAAATGCCTATTCTTGCTACCGTGATTTATTTATGGATTTTGAAAAAAACCAATAAATTAAGGTATTAAATAGTATTTATTTAATAAAACAAATGAGCCCTCGCAATAAAAGCAAGTAATTAAGAAAAAAATAATAAATAATACTGTAACTGCATTGCATTTTACAAAATAAATACTTCCATAACTGTAAATAATTTTAAAAATAATAAGCTATTGTAATTCATTTTCCAAAAGTAACTATTGGCAAATCAGAAATAAAATCAATTGGATCTTCCGAAATATGATCGTGCAATTCCGGGTCATTAGCGCAACCGGTCGATGACGAGTCAAGTGGTAATGGTTCGACTTCTTTCAACAAATGAATAACAGCAAAAGGTAAAGGCTGCTTTCGAATTTTCCTGTTCCTTTCAATTAGAGACAAATTGGAAATTATCGGGTCGGACGAATCCAAAGATCGGTTAAATACGTCTAGCAAGTTGTCTCTTCGGCTAGTTTTACGACCGCGAAACTCCCTATACTGGCGATATAATTTGTTCCTCGATTCCGCAGCCTGTTCACTTACCATTCCCAATGGTAGATAAGCAGCCTCAACTATATCTTTCCCGTGAACTAGAAGCTTGTGGACAGTCACCGGCATGTAGTACCATCCATATTTAGCAAGATATCTGTGAAGTAAACCGCGACCATAATCTCCAAATTTCCTTTTTTTTCGACCCCTCTACCCTCCAACATCTTAATCCGTCGCAGTTCCCATAACCAAGTTGAAGACAGAATTCTAAACACCGTATCCACGCGTGAAGGGGGCTTATTCCGTATTTTAGATTATCACGCTTCGGGGTGAACTTGTTCTCAGTAATCTTGTTAAATTGAGATGGCGTAGCTCCGCAAAGAGGACAAGATTGTTGCGATTTAGTTCCAGTTACGATATTTAAAACCTTTCCATCAATAACAGTAAACGATAGATCATATTCAACGGATATTTTTTTATTCGTACCGATGGAAATATAAACTGGTAAAAGAGTCTTTATTTCTTCATCGACCCTACTTTTTTCTCTTTTAATTACTCGCGCAATCTCCTTGCAGAATATAAGTTTCAAAGGTCGACAATATCGCGCAGATTGAGGAGTTGAATTATTCCATAAAACGTGCTCATTTTCAGACCTTAGCTGCAGGGGAATGAAAACTTCTGTTTGTACAGAGATTGTCCTGAACTCCCATCAAATCCCCATCATAGTAGCAGAGTGAATCGCAGCTCTTTCGTATTTAAGACGTCAAAATACTGATTGAGGACTTCGGTTTGTAGATTTACAATGCGCGTAGCTGTATGGTTTAGAAGGGTTTGCAATTAAATAACCGCCGATGAATCGGAAACTTCTACTGGTTCTAGGGGTCTGGACTCTTTCTTAATTTCGAGCACTTCATGGTACGATGGATATAAATCGACGCCATGGGATATTGCGCCCTCTCTCAAGCGGTTATAAGTTTTAACTGTTAAGCCTTCGTCAATTATTAGAGCGAAGGCTTCTTGCGGGGAATATTTCCGAATAATATTAGTATTTTTATATTTACTAAGAAATTTCGGTGGCCTTGAAGGACTTTTCAGCGCCTCTTTAAGCAGATTCGAAAGGTCTCTTTCCCCATCGCGCTTTGCGGACAACTGGACCGCCTTCAAAACCTTATTCATAGGCTGCTCAGACAAGGTATTTGATAGAACTGCAATTTTCCTTTTCCGTGACCGAAGACACACCAGTGGCCAGTCCTTACTTGGTCTTCCGACGGAACTAGCGCTATACGCGGAACCTGAATCTTTGCAAACCGACATTTGATTTCGCGTGATTTTTGTGAAAGTCGTATTTAACTACTTGGAGTACTTCGCCAGGAAATGATTTTTAATGCGATGACTACTTGAGTACTTCATGAACTCTGATTTTAAGTTCTTTTTTTTTAATTAGCGTCGTATTTCCAGATTCATCCAGCTTCGAAGTTTCGGTATCTTCGGTGAGCTCTAAACAAAGACGTAATTCCTCTTTAGGGTCACGTCTCTTCATAAAAACCTCGACCAAATCTCTTTTCTTAACAACTTGTTCGAAAGTAGATGAATAAACATTATTAGTTGTTCGTTCTGACATTTCATGATTAGGTCGGGAAAAGTATCTTTGGAAAGTTATTTACCTAAAGCGAAATTATAGAACGTATAAAGCAGCTCGCCGTGTACTTTTTAGTTTGTATATAATACTATAAACTTGAAATTTTGAGGTGTAATGGGTACTTGATGACAGTAAGGAAATTATATTCTAAATTAAAACAATATTATAGACAAATATCATTTATTCCACTTATAATTACGCTGGCTCGAGACGCCACTTGCTTAATAAAGCTAGTTTCCTCCAACCCAGAAAGATAACGACGTGAGCATTCGTTAATAATAACGGACAGGGGCGTTCCAACGTTTAAACGAGAGCGGGGGCAAAAACCCTAATATCAGCACAACCTTGTTAAATAGGATGCTTCCGAAAAATGCCGAGACATAAAAAACAAAACACAAACGTGTCGCATGATTAGCCAACTTGTCCGGTTGACTAACATTGCGACGCCTCAAGAGTCCGTCAGTGGCCAATAAGTATAATGAGTGTAATACGACTTTGCGGGAAGTCTGCCCTGAAAAAAGTAGCGGGGGCCGCGCCCCCACGGAGAAATAGAAACGGGGCAAGTCGCCCCCGCTGCCCCCGTGGTTGGCACGCGCCTGATAACGGAGAATGTCAAAGTAAAACACTCTAGACATACTGTTTCAAAAATATAAAACAAGGGAAAATATTCGTTATTCGTATACAGTAGTTTATATTTAATTATTTCGTAGTGTACCCGTTGCACCTCACAGGTACAAGTTTCCGAAATTACATTCAAACAGTTGCGCATGCGCCGAACCTATTTGAAGCCCGGCACGAAAACTCCTACTAATATTAGAATAGGCTAGGAGTTTCTCCTTCGTAGTAGGTTTTATAGTAACGAAAAGGTAAACAAGACGTACAGAGACACCATAAATTAGCTATTTCAAGAAATATTTTTAAACGTGATAAAACTTGATATATCTTAAAAACTTGCAGGTGATTGGTGTTTGGGTTTTTTGTAAGTTATCCTACGGGAACGGTTCTACTAGACTGTGATGAAATATTTTGCAAAAACTTGCAACCTTTGGATAAAAAGCCTTTAGAAAAAGCTGTATTTTGGTCAAAATTGGCTCTTTGATTGCATGTTACAGAAGATCTGTCAAACCGAATTTCACCAAACTTAAAATGTATGTAAAACATAATTCTATACACGCTTTGCAAAAAGAAATTCATTGGAATTCCATGTAGGGAACGTTTGGCCCTCTGGTGGCAGGTAGCGAAATATAATTTATTTTTTCGGATACAACTTTAAACAACAATTAAAAATATATATACATTTATTATATTGTGTTGATATTTAATTTTGTCACTAAAAAGTCGATTTTGAAACACTGCACTGGTTATGATAGCAGAACTATTCAATGTGCCACACATATTAGTAATGAAAAAAAAACTAAGCCTTTCACGTTAGTTTCGGTAAAATATAACCAACGATAAAAGCTATTAACAGTGTCAGTAATAGTCCTATTTATAAAAAAAAAGTTACAATTTTTAAAAACAGGACTATTATTGACACAGCTCCTAACTTTAAATAAAAGTGTTTTAGTAGAAAATGTCTTAACGTAAAGCGAATGGCGATTATTATCGGAAAAGGAAAAGAGATTAATAATGTTTTAATTCAGGATAAAAAAAAAGCTGTACACTTATTGGGCCCTGATACGCGATACAAAAGATACTGTAACGCTCGAAACAAAAGAAACTATTTACATTAATCTTAATTGATTCAATGATTGTGCCCGAAAAACGAAAATAAAAAACAGAATTTCACAAAAAAAAATACATATGAAGCGAAAGTAATAAAAATTAAAAAAAAAGGTTAATAGTAAGTAATGGTGAAATGAACAACAGGTCAGCCCCAGTTTTATATTTATCTAATCGACACTTGAATTCCAATGCGTAGGATTTGGTCTTAACGGCAACCGGGATAACATTTAAAAATTTAACAACCCGTTGAGTGAAGAAAACCCGCCTAACTACCCCGTTGCACCACTTTTTACGGATTGTGGGAGCCTTTCGGCCCTCCCACTTGATGTCGAAGAACTTAACTGCAGTAACATCATACAGATTCCGAGGCTTCTAAATCCAGTAAATTCATCGTGTTTAAATCATTTCTATTTCAATATAATTAAAGTAGTGCGTAAAGAATACTTGTTCCTAATTTACTTTATTTGGGGGCGCCATATTCACATTTTGAACCGGGCGCCACAAATCCTCGGTACGCCACTGAGCGTTGCCCCCTAAGGAAATTTTCAGGCCCCCTCAACTGAAAAATCGCATAATATTGGGTAAATGCGAATAAAATTTGGAAATGCGCATAATATTGGACAATAGAAACAAAATTGGGTATGTGCGAATAAGTTTAACCAGATGAGTTGATTCAATGTGGGGATTCCATGAGAGATTCACATCAAAGATAGCCCTAGGTAATTGGACACCCGAGTCAGAGTAGTATGTCCGAGGGTTAGCGAGAGATCGGCCGGAGTGCGAGAGACGACCAGGTATTGACACTTTAGCGGTTGGAAGTTGAGGGCCCATGTGACGCCATAATCCGAAATTTGGCCGAGGGTTAACAACATCTAAGCACCGCTACAAATCCAAGCGGCAATGTCGTCCGCGTGTTCACCTTGGTAAACCCCCCATGACAGAGAGATGGAATCTCGTCGAGGATGACACTGCACATCAGATTATTTATTCGTATACCCCAGTTCCGCTAGGCATTACTGGGGTGTAGAAATATTTTATAGTAATTCATACATGTACACTCTAAAAAAATCATCATGATACCCTGCTAAAAGCAAGCCACAGCCAAGAAGGCATGTCCTAAAGAGAATACGGTTAATATTAGTGATTAATTAAATTGGTAACTAAAACACAGCTTTGGCCAAAGCCTGGGTTAAGCTGAATTCAGCACATAGGTCCTCAAAGTTATTGATGATGTGTCTCATAAGGACATCGAGGTAACCTAGTTTGTCAATCGTTGACTTACTGTCAAACTCTGTCCTAGGGATAAGGTGACTAGTTTGCGGACATTCAAAAATATAGTGACTAGGCGTGCCTGCATCTGACCCACAGACACAGGCAGCACTAGACACATGCAGATACTCAGGGAATTCACCATGTCCACTGAGCATCTGAGTTGTATAATAATTTGGGTTGAGCGCATCGTCGCCCACCTTAGGAACATAGTTCCTGGTAACTTCACCCTTAGTGCTATTGCACCAATCTTCTTGCCAACGCTCCATGGTAATATGGCGAAGATATAGCTTAACACTTCCCTTATAGGGTTTAAGCGTTACCTGATCTAAATTGATGTTTAAGGATGCCCTCTTGTTTCCCTTTGTGCCACTATGGGCTTTAACCCTGTAGACAGTGATCCTTCCCCTAAGATCTGAGTATATTGCTCTTCTAATAGCAGCACATAGGCCATTCAAATTATTCTTGTTCTGAAATCCTCTGATAGCATTCAGACTGTCGCTGAATATTGTTGCCTTTTCACCGTGGGGATAGGTCATTGCAAACCAGCGTATACCTTCAAAAATAGCGTAAAGCTCGGTATAATAGCTACTTAGGGGGAACTTTGAGCCCAAGCGGAAGGAGCTATAAAAAACTTCCACTCCCTCAGAATACACTGCAAAAGCAGACCCAGCAACATTGTTGCGAAGGGAACCATCGATAAAGATCTCAATACCCTGGTTTGTGGGCAAGCCATCCCCACAGGGAAAATCAGAATGAGGGGCCGGATGACCAACCCCAAGGATCATCCGGATAGAGGTAGTCCCCTCCAACTGCGTTAAAACCACAGTGGTTAGCTCCACTGGGAGAAACTCCTAAAGATCGCCGCTTCTTCACTGACCACATACTCAATAGGAGTTATATTTCGTATTACCAAAAGAGCATCAGTCGACACTGTGCGATAGGCGAAGCAGATACGAAGCGCTGCCACGCGCTGAATGGATCTCAGCTTTTTAATCATAAGAGAGTTATCTTTCTCTTTATACCAAGCGCCAGCGCCGTAGGCGATAATGCGCTCAATACAGTCCCTATAGATAACTTTGAGGGATCTATGTCCGGATGGGGCTCACCGAGCTGCCGCGAGAGATACCTAGAGGGACCGGGAAAGGCACGAAAAGGGTACCAATTATCCCTGACTTGCGCTGTGCGACCGCGCAGAAAATCCCCCACCCACCGAAG
Organism: Leiobunum rupestre; assembly: GCF_980474605.1. Taxonomy (NCBI): domain Eukaryota; kingdom Metazoa; phylum Arthropoda; class Arachnida; order Opiliones; family Sclerosomatidae; genus Leiobunum; species Leiobunum rupestre. The sequence goes on along the minus strand of NC_143392.1, from coordinate 17,725,756 downwards.
ATTACCATCCAGATCGCTGCGTTGTAGCTTGTAGAGTAAAGCCTGATGGTGGACGCTGAGGCCGAGTTGGTTCGTCGCTAAGGCACATTGGGCCGCTTGAGCAAGCCTTAGAGAATTATCCGTAGCCCTGCGACCCATGCGAAAACCGATTTGCTCAGGGGGAAGTACCTTGTTCGTCTCCAAGAGGAAGGGTCAGTTGGAGCCTTTCCGGGCTTCAAGATTGGAAGAAGAACTGCATGCTTTTACCGCGAGGGCATGAGTCCTGATACCCAAAGAGCATTGTATTGCGCCAGCAACGCCGTACGGAACGCCGAGGTCGAGTTTTTAATTATTAAATTAGAAACATGTACAAACCCAGGGAAGAATTGCGCGGGCCAGTGAGAACATAGTAGAGTTCCCCCTCGGAAAAAGGGCGTTGTACTTCGCGGGAGGTCCTTCCGAAATCTTGGGAGGTGTCGTTTTAAATTGAAAGGTTTCATTCAAAATTGTTAGGCTTAAATTATCGTAATCGCATTCAAAATGTCGTCTTCTCGAACAAGAATTGAGTTCTACAAGCACTGATCTAGAGAAAATCACTTCAATTTGGTTCAAAATGAAATTGAATAATTTGGTAAGAAAAAGCAAGGAATCTCGTTGGATTTTTGAACGTTGTCGGAAAAGATCAGGAAAATCAAGACGTCTTAATTAGTTAATTAAAGAAAAACCACGTGTTTCGTAAGTTTGATTGTACAATTCAGAAGTTCTCTTCTTCGGAATTCGACCTTGACAAGAGTGTCCACGTTTATTGAGCCACTCTGGTTGTTATCCCCAATTGGCCGATCTCCCAACTCTTGTAATTTGACGACTGGCGGAACACCTTCATACTCCAGGAAGTCATAAAAGGGCTCTGCTTTGATGGCGCTGATATCGACTGAGAGGCTTTCAGGGCCAGGGACCACTTCCCTCTTAACCGTTAGGGTCACGGTTTGGTCCGCCTCAGGGTCGGGAAATTCAGGTTGTAAGAAGTGGGTGGAGTCGGCTTTTTCGGTGAAAGGTTGAATTTCTTCATTGGTCAGTCGTCGTAGCTGCACCGACCAAGGAATAATTCCCCATTGACGACAAAGGCTCTCAATCAGCCGTAGTCGTGATGTTCGGGGTCGTGGATCTGGTTCCTGACTGGTCGAAGCACCACTTCGGTTTGCAGGAAGACCCTGAATTCGAAGGTGAGCTCGGAGGGTTCCTTTCGTGGCGAGGTTTTGGTCGCAAATTGGGCACTTGTGTGGCCTTGTCTTCTGAACGTGACGTGCTTTACCGTATCTGGCCTTGTATCCACGCTTTGGACATCCAGATGATTTCTCTCTCGAGTGAATTCTTTTGTGGACATTCAAATAGGTTTTTTGTGCAGTTGCGAAATTACACTGGTCACATTGAAAAGGTTTCTCGCCCGTGTGAGTTCTTTTGTGGATAGCCAAATTGGTTTTTTGTGCAGACGCGAAATTACATTGGTCACATTGAAAGGGTTTTTCGCCCGTGTGAGTTCTTTTGTGGACACTCAAATGTATTTTTAGTGCAGATGCGTAATTACACTGGTCACATTGAAAGGGTTTTTCGCCCGTGTGTGTTCTTTTGTGGATAGCCAAATTGGTTTTACGTGCAGACGCGAAATTACATTGGTCAAATTGAAAGGGCTTTTCGCCCGTGTGTGTTCTTTTGTGGGCATTCAATAGGTCTTTTCAGGCAGACGCGTAATTACACTGGTCACATTGAAAGGGTTTTCGCCCGTGTGTTTTCCTTTATGGGAAATTAATTTGAACTTTCGTGAAAATCCTTTACTACACTGATCACATTGAAATGGTTTTTCGCCCGTGTGTGTTCTTTTATGGGAAATCAATTTGAACTTTCGTGAAAATCCTTCACTACACTGATCACATTGAAAAGGTTTCTCGCCGGTATGTTTTCTTTTGTGAACAATTAAATGTTCCTTTTGGTTCGTGGCATAGTCGCACTCAGTGCACTTGTGTTTCTTCCCTTCTCGGCTGCTCATTTTGCCAGTTTGACGCTTAGAGTTCTGCGCGATGTCTCTTTTAGAGTGAAGAGTCTGTCTCGCTGCTACGACTGGCATGATTTGTAGCAAAACAAGATTCCAAGATTACCAACAACGAAATGGATTCGGCTGAAAGATATGAATGCAATTAAATATTGTTGACTGACACCAGATGAACCAGGGAAATTTGAGGGCAAGTAATGGAAATACGCGAAATAAAGGAAAAACTATGATATGAAATAATTAAGCTTTCACGTTCAATTTCAAATTGGAAAAGGCACCAGTTGTTACATTTTGATAACTTTAAAAGCATTTTAGAAAGGCTTAATGGGTGCCTGGGTATCGTGCTTTGTGTAATTTTTGGTTGAATTATCACTGTACGAAGGATTGGGTGAGTAATAGGAAGGATATTTAAACTGGGCTTTGGTTAGGAAATTATTTAAGTAAGATTTTATAAACCTTTTAACTGTTTATACGGATTTTCTATTAATATCAAACAATAATAGTTTTAAATGGGGGTATTTATAATTTACCTTTCAACGTAAATTTAATCATTATCTCAATTTGAGCAAAGAAATAGTACCCATTAAAATATTTACCAATGTCATTTCACCGAAATTTGAATGTATCATTTAATTTTTACGTTAATAAAATTATTATCCTACAAATTTATACTTAACGATAGCAAACTCTTTAATTAATTATCTATGTTATTTTAAGCATATCATATTAAATTTTATTGTATAATTGTAATTATTTTAGAAATAGATCCGTTAATTTTATCTGTTATTGCTATTTAACGCTACTACTATGGATAGTATGCTAGCGCTAGCGCCATCTATGTTTATACAAGTTGTTTAGTTTAGTCTTTATTTTCTTTAGTTTGTCGTGTCGTCCTACTTCATTCCAAGTGTGTCAATTGGACCTATTTCACACAAGCGAATACAAGTTGGGAGAATGGAAAGTATGCCTTGGGTAGGGAAAGAAGTTAAGACCAACAAATAACGCCTCTTAGTGAGGAACGGAGGAACTAAGTACCCAGGTAGCAATGACAACGTTTCAGTTTCGTTGTTTTTGGTTTTTACCTCTCCGAGGGGACAAAGTCCCCTAGGAGGGGTTATACAACGACCGTGTCTGTCTGTGGGTGGGTCTGTGGGTGTGTCTGTCTGTCAGGACTGCGAACGCGTTCGCATTTTCGGTGCAAAGTGTAATCACTGCGTACGCAGTTTCTCAAAGGGTTGGCAAAACCACCGTGTGACGGTGAGCGTTAACGGATGCATTTGCGGTTTGGTTTGGATGGTGTTTTTTCGCTCACCGTCGTGACGGTTTGGTGTATTACGGTTTTTGTAATGTTTATGCGTAGGTTGTGAGTGTTGAATTTGTTGTGTTTGTGTTCTGATGGATGTGCATGTTGAGTCTGTTGTGTTTATGTGGGCGTTTTCTCTCCAACTTCTTCTTAATGACTTTGGGACGGACCGAGTGCTGAGTGTAATGCTACCTCTCAACGTCCAATGGCAGGGTTTCCACCAGTTGTACACGGTATTCGTCTTAGTATCAATTTGCGATCGCATCGGGCGGGATTTGAACCTGAGACCTCCTGATTGACAGGCGGACGTTCTACCACAGAACCACCGACACTTGTTACGCCTTATTGAAAATTAGACCTTCAGCTTTATCGGAAGCGTATTTAATAGAGTACGAAATTTTGGTTTAATTGAAATAGAATTGAAATTGAAATTATTGCATCGAAGAAATTCTACTTTAGCGTTTCTCTATTGATTAAAAATAAATGCGCCACCCAGGTTTCGAACCCAGACCATTCGGCTTGGCAGTCGAGCGCTCTACCACAGAACCACCGATAGCTGCTTAGATTCACTGAAATTAAGACAGGCATCGTAAGCATAATAGGTAATAAAGTCTTTTTTATTAATGAATTTATGAAGGTCTAATCTGGTATTTTTTAAAGGTTAAATCTTGTTTTAGCGCAGTCAGCCGAGATTAGAGGGTTAAAGGGTAGACCCTGTGGGTGGTCCACTTTTTTAACGACCTATATATAGTTCTGTTAATTCAAAGGAGATAATTTAACGTAAATTGCTTTAAGAGCTGGCGGTTCGTCAAGTGGCTCTCTGTGCTTTGTTGATGGTAAGGTTTTTGCTTCTTGTAAATACATTTGGTGTGGATATTTGGATATCTACGATTTCTAACGCAGTCAATGATTTCTTGGGTGTGCGAGTCATTATATGATATTGGAAATTGGACGGCATTGGTCTTTTTCATGTGGTATGCGTCACAACGTCAACAGGAAGTGAACGAGTCGTCCACTACCAGATATCTACGGTATCTTCATCAAGGGCGAGTGTTGAAATAAAATGAGCGTTAAAGATGCGGCAAGTATTTCGTAAGAGAGTAATTCCAAAAAGCCTCTGTAGATATTTCTTTCATTAAAATTTGCTTCGTATTATATTTAACTGATAAACTTGTTCTGTAAAAGGGTTTAATTCAATTGTGCATTGTTATAGTACGTCTAACTTACTGTTGTAACTACTTAACTTATGATATTCTGAATAAATTAAAATTGGTCGTTTCGTCTCAATTATTTTAATTATAATTAAAATTTTATACCGGGCGGGATAGAAATGGGTTAATATTTTTAACAAATAACTCTAAATTGCGGAGATATATCTTTAAATTAATACCACTAGGGACAATTCTTCCGAGGAGAGGTATATTTTGGCTTGCCAACTTGTTAGTTCCACATCGAGATATATATATATATATCGAAGTGGGACTATTGCTATGGACGGATTGTCGTTAAGTGTTGTGTGTTTGTTTGTTTGTTTGTTTGGTGTGGAAAGCAACGACACGGCAGATGGCGCTGCGAAAATAATTTGCAGTTTTGGCGAAACCGGGATTCGAACTCACAGTCAAAAACTCAGAATAATGATGCCATTACGCTCTCGACCACTGGCATCTTCTCAAATTACGTTTGGAACTTCTACTGTATTCTCGTCAGTTTTAGCGGCGCGGGGGGAGTTGGCTAGTTAAGTTGTCGAAATTCTCGTCCGTTTTTGCGCCTTATTTAACGTATATTTTCGGAATTTAAGGTCAAGTGAACCTCAAACTTCGCGTCGGGTGGTAGGTGGTGGGTGGTGGGCACACTGGCTTAAGATGCCTCGCTCGAAAGTGAGTACTCGAATAAACGAGCTCGAAAATTTTAAATGTTCGGGTGGTGAGCAGTGGTAGGTGGGCACAATCGCTTAAGATGCCTCGCTCGAAAGTGAGTACTCGAATAAACGAGCTCGAAAATTTTAAATGCCCTCTTCGCCATATGTACTTATAAATGCTCTAAAAGCCCCACAATGAGATACTTATTTTCTTATTTAAATAAATCAACAAGAGACATTAAAAAACTTCATCACTCGTTACACCAAACAAAAGGTTCAAGACAAACTACGAGTTCAATCCACACTGACGAACTTCCTTTTGGGTAATAAAAGCAATAGAACCATAGAGAAACAATTATAAATTGAAGTCAGTATCGGGAGAAGGTATTATATTATTAAGAACACGCGTACGCTTAAATAGTTAAAGCATTGAAGACTCTATTTCCCTTCACACACTTACGTACCGCCATTATTAATTATTGGACTCCCATACTCATCCAAAAACTAGGGGCATTCGGGCATATGTAGTTTTATATCTATGAAGGTAAATTTTTATTACGATAATCTTTGCCGTATACCATTCGCAAAACTTAGGTATATTAACTTACAAGTTCACGTAAACACTACCCGTTTATAGCTCTACCACAAATAGATCGAAATTTAAAATATAGCTTTTTGTCAAATTACCTTGCAAGTTAAGTCAATAAATGACCTCAACAGCTTATGAATTGGTTTGCCCACCCATGTATCCTGAGGGTGGGCGGTGGCCTCTCTTTAACATAGGATGGTAAATAGTATATCTAACTATAGGAAATCACATGGGCTCAACAGTTTTTATATTAGTTTGCCCACCCGGGTCTCCTGATGGTGGGCGGCATCCACCCTTTCACTTAGGGTGGCAATTTATATATATCCAACGATAAGAAATCACAAAGCCTCAAAAGCTTTGTATTAGTTTGCCTACCTGTGTCTACTAAGGGTGTATGGCTTTGCCCATTCGAATACACTGATGTGGAACTAATATTACGGCCTGGGCCGACTTGTTTTCTTCCCCTTCGGTTTTCTAGTAACCAAGCACTAAAGCGTAAGCCTACCACGGCAATGGTTAGAATTAATTTTAGTAGCAGCATATGTAACATAATTTCTCATAAGTATGCCACTGTACCTTTATTCCATTCAAAAATCTTCACTAACGGTTTGTTTCACCACGAACCAGTAAAAAGGTGGACTACGTTAGATTTTAACCTTTTTATTAATCCTAGCAATTTTGGGAGTCACGCTATTGGCTAGTAACATATTTATTTAAGCCAATGGAAAACCTCTAAATTGAGAAGGAATTTTTTGCGTCGGAATTTTAGTCTGCCCAATGTAGCTTTATTGAAATTTATCATGAATTTATAAACTCGCTCGGTTTGTGCGGATGAAGTTAAATTATGAGTAATTTAGAAAAATAAAAGGTTGGGGAAAATGACCAACAAGTGATCGCTTTCCGAAAATGGAACAAGTCGTCGAAGCATATTCCACCAGCGTTATTAAAACCCAAATCAAGTCTAGAAGAGTTAGGCCTAGGCTCAAAATAATCTGCAAAGATTCCAACCTTGTAGATGCGTCAGAAAAGCTAAACCTGAATTTCAACTATTTTTTTCCAATAAACCTGCTTCTTTTATTTGACAATGCAAATTTATTTTAGAACGTGAGTCTCCGAGAACTTCATTAATTTGCAAATTAATTACATTAAGAGATTTTGACACGTACATTTTAGCTCCTAAGACTTGGCTGTTCAAACCGGTTTGTTTACTAAAATAATGGCCGTCGGTTTATCAGACGTAGAGCTAATTATACGACGGCATAATCGGCATTTGAGATTCGATGACGTCAAATATTACATCAAATATGACGTCAAATATTACGTAGGATGATAAAATACGCGAAAAAGGGATAATATATCTAAATCCTAAACAAAATGAAGAAATTAAAAAACTTACTAATAACTCGTACCGATAGGTCTTCGAGCGAATCTCGGATCAAATAGATCTTCGAGTAATAAACTACATAAAAACTAAATAAAATAGCCAGAAATTCCAACGGTAGACCGGTTTCGTTCTATTTGGAACTAATCAGTACCGTGCGCGAAATCTGGCGTATTTTATCATCCTTCTCACAGTCCATAGGTGGTCTCTTCTAACTTAAAATATTACGTAGGGTACGGATGGCGCAATATCTGTGAAACAAACCGTTAGTGGAGAAATAGAGCTAGTGGCATACTTATGAGTAATTATGTTACATATGGTAGCAGGTATAGATAGTACTATTTTAGAGAGAGAGAGTTTGGCACACGGACAGGTATGGCCCCCATCAAAGATAATCTAGACCCCCCATAGAACCCGTTCGAAGTTGGGTACTTTGAGTAATACCACTTATGGTAATAATAATTAACCTTAACCTTTTTCAGCGTTTTCTTAACCTCTCTAATAACGTCATGATAATACCCCCTATGGAAAGATATTTCGGTGAAAATCATGCGTGGACTGTCGTAATAGAATTTTCCCATCTAAAATAGGGGAAAATTTCGACCGTCGAGTGGAAACCCTGTTCTATTAGTCTCGAGCATAGAGATAGAAAAGAAATAGAGGGAAGATTACCGCGTTCAGGCAAGTCCTGTTTTTGCCCGGGAAAATACACCCCCCCCCCCCCCCCCACATGTATGAAAGCGGAGATGGGCAGAATTTGCAGCGCCATCTATCCTTTCTTTGTTTACATCAAATGACAGTTGATCCTCCAAAGTTTGGTTCTATTATGAGGATGCGTATGACTATTATTATGTTTGAATATTTAAAACTAAGCCTTGGCCAGGCAGCGGCCTAACCCGTTGAGGACTGTGAGGAGTGAGGAACCATTTTCTTTATTTACAATTTACATAAGCCATGGGCCAAATAATGATTACAAGTAACCTATTTTGATACCCTTCGGCGACACAACGGTATTACTTATTTTAATATTTGCGCGCAGTTCGACACGATTACCCTTAAATTTATATTCCTTAAAAACGTCTTTTCTGCACTTCAGCCCTATCTACAACCGGGTACCCATTACCCAACGCACCTATTACCCAACGACGAAAATGCTTGTGTTTCGACATATTATTTCTGATTCGCAATTTTGCGTGGAACAGAGTACCCGAGCACCCAAGGTTGCTTAAGATGCTGCTATTATACTTGGTACCCGAGGGCCAAGATCAAATATTTTACCGCCGTCATTTCGCCGAAATTGGTTTTTACAAAAGTGACATAATTAACAAAAGTGTGACTATCCTTGTACTTTCATATGCTGAAGGTTTCACGCAGTATTTTACCAACCTTGGGTTTAATGAATGCTCGACTCGAGATCGACCACATAAAATAACTATTTATTGTCGCCTTTCTTGATCTTTTTTTAGTCTTTGGTATTATATCGTAGGTAGATGGCGTTAGCATCTCCACAGAACGATGAAAAAATAAAAAAAACTATGACCCATGCTACCCAGATAGCAAAATTTCGTTGACAAACTGTTGAAAAACGGTTGATGAATAGTTGATAATTAAACGTTTTGGACTCGTTGTCCGGCTAAGGAACGTGCTAAAAACGGTTGATAAAAGTTCCTCTAAACTAAATTCTAACCAATTATAAATGTGTATCTCAATAACGTCATTTGAACGTAACTTTTGAAACCATTTTAGTTCTCCTTGACAAAAACGGTTGATAAATAGTTAATGATTAAACGTTATCGACTCGTTGATCATGTCCAGCTAAGGAACGTGTTAAAATGCGGTTGATAAAACGTTTTTAAAAACTAAATTCTAGCAAATTTTGAACGTTTATTAGAGTAACGAAACTTTAAGAATGAAGTAGGACTACACAACAAACTAAAAAAAATAAAGACTAAACTAAACGACGTAAATAAAATTTAGTTACTTGTGCAAAAATACTGAGTAAATTTAAGAAAACAACGATAGTTAAAAGTGCACAAAAATATTTTTATTATTAAAAGTTTAAGCCCGACTAGTTTCGACTATCGTTGTTTTCTTAAATTTACTCAGTAAATGACGTATATAAAAATAGATAGCGCTAGCGCTACCATACTATCAATAGTAGTAGCGTCAAATAGCAAGATACAGATAATATTAACGCATTTATTACCAAAATAATTACAACTATGCCATAAAATATAATATGATATGCTTAAAATAACATAGATAATTAAATAACGGGTTTATTAACGTTAAGTATAAATTTGTAGGATAATAATTTTATTAACGTAAAAATTAAATGATATATCCAAACGTTTCGTTATAAAATCTTATTTAAAAAATTTCCTAACCAAGGCCCAGTTTAAATATCTTTCCTATTATTCACACAATTCTTCGTACAGTGATAATTCAACCAAAAAATACACAAAGCACGATGCCCAGGCACACATTTAACCATTCTAAAATGCTTTCAAAGTTATCAAAATGTAACAACTGGTGCCTTTCTCAATTTGAAATTGAACGAGAAAGGTGAATTATTTAAATATGTTTCCTTCATTTTGCCTATTTTGTTTCCATTATTTGCCCTCAAATGTCCCTGGTTCCTCTGGTGTCAGTCAACAATATTCAATTTCATTCATCTCTTTCAGAAGGGGTGACCGCCGAATCCATTTCGTTGTTGGTAATCTTGGAATCTTGTTTTCCCACAAATCCTGCCAGTGGTAGCAGCGAGACAGATTCCTCACTCTAAAAGAGACATCGCGCAGAACTCTAAGTGTCAAACTGGCAAAATGAGAAGCCGAGAAGGGAAGAAACACAAGTGCACTGAGTGCGACTATGCCACGAACCAAAAGGTTGATTTACCATAAAAGAACTCACACGGGCGAGAAACCCTTTCAATGTGACCAGTGTAATTTCGCGTCTGCACAAAAAACCAGTTTGGCTATCCACAAAAGAACTCACACGGGGGTCATTCCATGACAAAACGACCAAGTTTTTTTTAATTTTAACACCCGACCCCTTTCGATTTCGCCAAAATTTTGTATACAAGGTTTTTGGGGGCCTAGGAAAACGATTTTGACAGTTTCATAACGATCGGTTCAGCCGTTTACGAGATACAGCATACGCGTTTTTTCAAAAGTTCGCCTTGACCCCCTAAATGTTTTCTAGTATATCTTATGACATCATTATCGCAAAATCACATGTAATACCTCATTTTAAAGACAATGCGCACCCTAATATGAATATTTAATCAGAGTTGTCATTTGACGTAAATGTCATTAAAATCTGGGCCTTTAAATAATTTGACCTTTGACCTTGCCCAGACACCTCAGTCGTAGGTCAACGATTTTAGCATTTTTAAAATTCCCACTATCGAATACATAATAATCACTCAAAATCTCAAAGTAATATTTGTAGTTTTCGAGATATTAATTTTTGAAATTTACCCCACCACACACAAAATGAAATACCAAAACCATTTATTTTTATAGTTTACACACCAATTAATTTTTTATTTACACAAAACAGCTTAAACTTCTTTATACATGGAAAAGGCTTTGGTAATTTTATTTTTATCGTGTTCTTTGATTTGATAGCCTTTCGAATTTGGTAAACCTACAAGAATTTCAATTGCACATAGAACATTTTCACTTGACACCCAACTGCTATCGATCCTTCTGGGCCATGTGCATTTGTCCGAAATACCAGGGGGACGCAAAAAGTTTACAAAGAAGTCTCCAAACTCTTCTGATACTTCCTCAATTAATCCAACGTAAAGTTGGCCTTTGTAGACGCTGGCTACCAAATTTCCCACTTTAAAGTTTTCAGCCTCTTGATTTCGAGTATCTGACAATTCTAAAGTCGAAACCTTAACTGTGGTTAGCGAATCGTCATTAGATAACGGAGAAACCATGATTTCATTTAACGATTTCGGAACGAATTTATGAAACCCTCGAGTTCCTTTTACTGTTATGGCTTTAGAAAACCTTTCTTTTAAAAGTTCCTTTTGTCGCTCAATTTCTTCGTTTTTAACATAGATGAACTTGATATTTTCGAAGTTTGATAGGCAGAAATTAAACATATCTGTTGGAGTCAAAATCTGTCCAGTCACTGGTCGCTGAAGACTGACTCTTGCTGTTTTACGCTTCACTGTTCCGCCAATTCCGTCACAAGGTCCCTTGCCATGAGATGTGGCAAAAAAATGCCATTCAGCGTCCAAACCAAAATCTTGTTTGTGGCAACAGAGATTAGAAAAGTTGTATTTGTTTTTATACTGTCCAGCACATCCATCCGTAAAATAAATTAGCTTTCTAACATTAGGAACATGTGTTTTTATATTTGGAATTAGATAAGTTAAAAAACTGTGAACAGTATTGGTTGTATGTGTTCTGGTATCACTGATAATACAAAAATTTAAGTGGTTAAGTTCTCCGTTTTCGACTACCCTGAAGTAGATTACGAAGGGATGCACTGTCGCTTGAGAATTGTCCCAATGGAACCCTTGTGCTTCGTCTTGAATTACGAAGGAATAGTTCTCCGCAAAATCACCGAGAACAATTACGTCACCAGGTTTTAGAGTTTTTTTGAGGTTTTTAAGATAATTAGATTGCGACTTAGATGTGTAATGATGACGCGTTAGTTCAAGTAGTTTAATGGCCAAAGAGTCGAAAAAGTTTTCAACACTCTCGCTCAAGGTCATGAGCTTTGTGCTGTCAGTTGTCACCCATTGCATGAACTTTATATTTTCAAAATCTTCTAAAAGGTTCGTTAAATATTCATTTTCAAGTAGAACATTTTTCCCAGGACAGTCCTTGCACACCCTCATCATACAATTCCTGTTTTGAGTGTCACACACGGTGAGCGCCATGAAATCGATATCACATTTTAAAGGACAAGGAGACGGTAGAGCTGATATCATTAGCTTGACATTTTGGTGATAGGTGCAGACACACACTGAATGTGTACCTGACGAACCTGCTAATACACACCAAGGTGGTCGCAGATAACAAAATGACGAAAATCCTAACGTCAAATCATGCTCTTTCTTGAATTTGTTATAGAGCTCTCTCAGGTTCAGCAGTACAAGCCTCTTTTGATGATGTTCTTTTTGACCTGTCTCGTGGTTTCTAACTGACACAAACTCCTTTTGTCCAGGTGTCATACGACTGTTATCGTCATTTTCGTAAAATTCAACGACCTTTGATTTAACGTCTTCGGTCAATATTAATCCCTTCGATTGTTTCTCTGGTAGCGAAAGAATTCCTTGACTAGATTTAAGATTCCTGCTTCGTTTGACCATGTATTCTGGTGCTCCAAATTCCTCCATTGTGCGTTGTATTCCAAATGGTGACAAGGTCAGGATCTGAAGCTTTTCGCCGTATGATGTCTTGGAGTTATTGAATTTCTCTCTCAGTTCGTTCAAAATATTCTCATATAATCGATGTTCTTCGAGCTTTCTAAAAACATCGTCCGTAACCATATTATCGTCTGTTTCATCAAGAGAAATTTCCATTGACTCTTCTAATTTGCGTTTCAATGAATTGTTCACAGCGTTTAACTTAGTCCTGCTTAGAATTGTTTTTTGGCGAGATGACAAACCTTCTGTACAAAAGTTAAAAAATATATGTATTTATATATGTATACATATATAAATTCTTTCAAATTGAATATATTTCTTACTTCTTTTAACAGGAGATTCTCCCAAGTTTATTAGAGTTTCGTTAACTGCCACTAAAGCTATAGCTTTGTCGTCTTGCGTCGCATCTCCCGATGAACAAGGTTGACTAAATGAAAAAGAATCGCTTTCTTGTGATTCTTGTGCAGTGTGAACTTCTGAAACGTCCAACTGTATTTGGAGTTCATCCTTTACTTTTTTTCCAGCAGACATAAAACACTGGATGCACAACTTATTTCCAGCGATAACTTCAATTCCTCGTAACTTTAATTTTTTGAACAAATCCAATGAAATAGTTTTTAGTCCACTCTTTCTTTCAGCGTCGTGAGTCCCAAAAGGATTCATACACTTCTTTTGACTCGTTGAATACCTTTTCATAAAAAGTTCTTCATGGTGACGACATATGTTTCTTATTTTGGACATAGGTATAGCTGTTCGGCTGCTAAGAACTAATTTGTCATCCTCGGACAGATGGTTGTTGATACCAACTGTTTTCGAAAGTGTTTGCAAATGACATTTACTACTGTCTCTCCAAAACGAACAATTTCGATCCATTTCAGGGCTTTGTTCGAGAATATACAGTTAAATAAATTCCATTTCGCTACTCAATTATCGCTGTTAATATATTTAACTACTCAATTATAACTATTATATATTAAAAAGATATTAAAACATTTTTACGTTATTAAAAACGTAATCGATATGACTAAGAGCAATATTGGGTTTTCTTGAGATATCTAGCACATTTCCATTTTAGGGTGCAGTAAGATACGCTACAATAATATTGAACGCCAGACTATACTAAGGACAAGCAATTTAGTGATGTCTTCTGTCTACAGATAACATGCAAAACTAAAAATAATATGTAAATAACTCAACTTAATTTAAGAATTAGTGTATTTGATATTCTAAACTCAAAATTACCAAAATAATAATATTTTTAATTTATTTAGTAGGTCAACTAGTTTCGTGTATAAAATAGCATTTTCATTAATTTGAGGGGTAAATTTAAAAATTAATATCTCGAAAACTACAAATATTACTTTGAGATTTTGAGTGATTATTATGTATTCGATAGTGGGAATTTTAAAAATGCTAAAATCGTTGACCTACGACTGAGGTGTCTGGGCAAGGTCAAAGGTCAAATTATTTAAAGGCCCAGATTTTAATGCCATTTACGTCAAATGACAACTCTGATTAAATATTCATATTAGGGTGCGCATTGTCTTTAAAATGAGGTATTACATGTGATTTTGCGATAATTATGTCTTAAGATATAGTAGAAAACATTTAGAAGGTCAAGGCGTACTTTTGAAAAAACGCGTATGCTGTATCTCGTAAACGGCTGAACCGATCGTTATGAAACTGTCAAAATCGTTTTCCTAGGCCCAAAAAACCCTCTATACAAAATTTGGGCAAAATCGAAAGGGGTCGGGTGTTCTGTGGCAGGCGTTTTGTCATGGAATGACCCACGGGCGAAAAACCTTTTCAATGTGATCAGTGTAATTACGCGGCTGCAAAAAAAAACGATTTAGCTAACCACAAAAGAACTCACACGGGCGAAAAATCTTTTCAATGTGACCAGTGTAATTACGCGTCTGCACGAAAAACCGATTTGAATGTCCACAAAAGAACACACACGGGTGAAAAGCCCTTTCAATGTGACCAATGTAATTACGCGTCTGCACAAAAAAAATTTGGCTATCCACAAAAGCACTCACACCGGCGAGAAACCTTTTCAATGTGACCAGTGTAATTACGCGTCTGCCCGAATATACCTATTGAATGCCCACAAAAGAACACACACGGGTGAAAAGCCCTTTCAATGTGACCAGTGTAATTACGCATCAGCACAAAAAATACATTTAGCTATCCACAAAAGAACTCACACGGGCGAGAAACCTTTTCGATGTGACCAGTGTAATTACGCATCGGCACAAAAACCCACTTTGAATGTCCACAAAAGAACACACACGGGCGAAAAACCCTTTCAATGTGACCAATGTAATTTCGCGTCTGCACGTAAAACCAGTTTGACTATCCACAAAAGAACACACACGGGCGAGAAACCTTTTCAATGTGACCAGTGTATTTACTCGTCTGCACGAAAAATACATTTGGTTGACCACAAAAGAACACACACGGGTGAAAAGCCCTTTCAATGTGACCAGTGGAATTACGCATCAGCACAAAAAATACGTTTAGCTATCCACAAAAGAACTCACACGGGCGAGAAACCTTTTCGATGTGACCAGTGTAGTTACGCATTTGCACAAAAAATAAATTTGAATGCCCACAAAAGAACACACACGGGCGAAAAACCTTTTCGATGTGACCAGTGTAGTTACGCATTTGCACAAAAAATAAATTTGAATGCCCACAAAAGAACACACACGGGCCCAAAACCCTTTCAATGTGACCAATGTAATTTCACGTCTGCATACAAAACCAGATTGGCTATACACAAAAGAACTCATACTGGCGAGAAACCTTTTCAATGTGACCAGTGTAATTACACATCTGCACATAAAACCTCTATGAATGTTCACAAAAGAATTCACTCGAGAGAGAAACCATCTGGATGTCCAAAGCGCGGATACCAGGCCAGATTTTCTATACATTTAATTCACCATGAAAAAGCGCGTCACGCTCAGACGGCAAGGCTACACAAGTGCCCAATTTGCGACCAAAACCTCGCCACGAAAGGAACCCTCCATGCTCACCTTCGAATTCATGGTCTTCCTGCAAACCGAAGTGGCGCTTCGACCAGCGAACCAGATCCACGACCCCCAACTTCGTCACGACCACGGCTGATTGAGAGCCTTTGTCGCCAATGCGGAATTATTCCTTGCTCGGTGCAGTTACGACGCCCGACAAATGAACAAATTCAATCTTGCACCGAAAAAGCCGACTCCGTCCACGTCGTACAACCTGAAATTCCCGACCCTGAGGCGGACCCAACCGTGACCCTACCGGTTAAGAGGGAAGTGGTCCCTTGCCCTGAAAGTATCTCAGTTGATATCAGCGCCATCAAAGAAGAGCCCCTTTATGACTTCCTGGAGCTCGTGGGTGTTCCGTCAGTCGTCAAATTAGAAGAGTTGGGACATCGGCCAATTGGGGATAACAACCAGAGTGTCTCAATGAACGCGGACACTCTTGTCAAGGTCGAATGTGGTTCCTAAGAAGACAACAAATTGTAGAAACAAACTTACGAAACACGTGGTTTTTCTGTTATATTCATTTCATCTTTTTATTTGTTCCCCACGAATTAAGACGTATCCCAAGACGTGTTGGCATGGGTTTTCGTAACTGCATATCTAAACGTGGTGAAATCGCTTCTGTTTGTTTTGTATCCCTTTAGCCCAACCACTCTGGGTAAATTTTTAAATTGTCACCCCCATATTTCCCACAAAAATAATTCGAGCGGTTTTTCTCAAAGACTTTATATACTCTTCGCTTACTAGACAGGCGTGTTCTATGACTCAACTTGCGTACCGATTGTAGCTCCATCTCGACGTTGGTTAAAATTTTCCCCTAGCTTGATTTGTGTTACTAGTGGCGCCTTTAACCGCGGCCCCGGTCAAATTATTACCCTAGCTTTTACAGTGCTACAGAGGTGTTAACAGGTTTTTCCTAGGAACACGCCTGTCTAGTAAGCGAAGCGTAGATATAGTCTTTGGTTTTTCTCGACCGTTTATTTTATTTGTTCATAAGATACAGGTCACTAAAGTCACTAAAAAGCATGGCGTTTCCCAGAAAACCGAACTATTGGGCACAATATTTAAAGTACGTCGGGGTAATATCAAGTCGTGGCCAAAAGGCTCTAGTATTTTTTTAGAAAGTCTATAGAGACATGCACGCAAATTCTTGCCGCTTTTTCATATTTAAATCGTAAAGTTCCAGTGACATTATATACAATGCGTTAAAATATACGGGAGGCAATGAATCCTACGGCGATTGCCGTGGCGTGGCGCCCTAAAAGTGGCTTATGAAATAGAGAGCTGCATGAAATCGGTTTTTTACCATTTACCGCGGGATTCCCGCGTGAATGGCCGGGAATGTAGGATTTCAGCCTATGGTATTTGTCCAACTACTCATTTGGCCGACTGCTCATTTGGCCGACTGCTCATTTGACCAACTGCTCGTTTGGCCGACTGCTTGTTTGGCCGACTGCTTGTTTGGCTGACTACTCATTTGACTGACTGCTCATTTGAACGATTGCTCATATCACCGACTCTTATAATATAGCCTGTCCTTATCTATGTCTTTAGTGTTAGATTGCTTTCAGAACTCAATTTTGAATGCGGTTACGAAGACTTAAACCTAACAATTTAAAACAAAACCTTTCAATTTGTTGAATATTTGAGGGTTCCATTTAAAGTGTAACTTAGAATAATAGTCCAGGGGCTTGCCACAGTTTTTACGAGAGCGGGGGAAAATCAATATTATAAGCACATACCTTGTTAAATAGGCTGCGTCCGAAAGAAAACTAACCAAAATAGTGTCGCATATTTAGTTGGCCTGTCAGGTTGGAAAATAAGAATCCTGAGTGAACTACACCTCTGCCCAAAGTCTGCCCTGTTAAATAGAAGCGGGGCAAGTCGCCCGCGATTGGCACGCCCTTGAATAATACACAATAAACTAAAATCATTTATATGCAAAAATCTAAATAACATTGTAAACTTAACTCTATAAAACTAGAGAATCAGCTGTTTTAATTAGAATAAGGAACACCCCTATTTTTATATAAAATGAACTCTACCCCACAAGTAAACATTATATTGCCCGGAACGAAAGTTCGAGACCGTCTCGTTTGAGAGAACAAAGACCAGAAGCGAATCGGACACCGTGAAAATGGGTAATTAATTAATTAATTAAACAATAATTTGTATTTCTACTCCAGTTGAGTTTCTGTAATTCATTAAAATTATTAAAACTTTTGTTAGCAAGATTTTTCAGTCGGTTTTGTTAACATAGTAAAGTTTAAACTCCAATGAGAAAATATATATTACGTCGAACAAAGGGCGTAACACAATTAAAATCGACACCTCCCAAGATTTTGAAGCGTCTTCCCGCTAGGTACAACGCCCTTTTATCCGAGGGGGAACTCTTACGATGTTCTCACTGGCCCCGGGTTTGTACATGTTTCTAATTTCATAATTAAAAACTCGACCCCGTACGGCGTTGCTGGCGCTCTACAATGCCCTAGGGTCAGGACTCATGCCCTCGACGAGGTTAAATCTCTCTGTCATGGAGGGAGGGGATGAAAATGTGGACGACATTTGTGGCCCTGCCTTGGGGTGCCTCTACGGTTCCATGCAGTTAGCTCTCCACCAAATTTCGAATTATGGCGTCACATGGGCCTTCAACTTCCAATCGCTGAAGTGTTAATACATGGTTTTCGCTCGTGATCAGCGCATTCCGGCCGATTTCTCGCTAACCCTCGGACATACTCCTCTGACTCGGGTGTCCACTTATCGTTAACCAAGGGGGCTATCTTTGATGTGAAACTCTCATGGAAGCCCCACATTGAATCAACTCATCTGGTCCAGGCTGGACTATACGAACCCTCTGTATGCTTCGGCGACTGGCACTTTACTCGGTAAGAATGCCGCGCTACGAGTTATTCTAGGGGTCCCACGGTCGATGGTGGTCATACTAATGGAAGCGGAGGCGGCCTTTTTCCCATTGTGCATTCGCCGGGGTCACATCGATCTTCCCCATCTCGCCTCTTGTGGAGCGGCTGACACTCCGGCGTTCTACCCATTGCTGCTTCGCGATGAATTACCGCCCTTGGAGATCCTAGAAGGCCGGCACCCCTTCCTCCTTCGAGGGTGGCGCCTGGCTCAAAAACTCAACCTTACCTGGCTCTTCCAAACTTCCCGGGGTCA
Source organism: Leiobunum rupestre (assembly GCF_980474605.1). Lineage (NCBI taxonomy): Eukaryota > Metazoa > Arthropoda > Arachnida > Opiliones > Sclerosomatidae > Leiobunum > Leiobunum rupestre. The sequence goes on along the minus strand of NC_143392.1, from coordinate 17,706,998 downwards.
CTTGTCCAAAACCGATACGCCTTACTGGGGAATATTTGAAAAAATTAAACATTTTGTTATGACAATATCTAACTCAAATGAAGATATTATTTTTATTTTTGGTGAAATTCGGGCAATTTTGGGTAAAGGCCCATAAATATATCAATGTGAATTAGTTAAAAAAGGTTCATATGGTTTTGGAAAACAAGCTGTTCAATTAATACCTGTTTTTATTATTATAATCTTATTCAATATATTTATATCTATAAAAATAAAATCTGATATATATATATATATCCCCTCCACCCTTTTCCCCATGTTATAATTACCGTGGCACCCCCCCCCCCTTTCCCATGTGATAGTTACCGTGGTACTCCCCTCCCCTTTTACCATGCGAGAATTTCCGTGGTACCCTTTACCCCGAAAAAATAACTCAAATTCGCAGGCGTCCCAAACCCCTCTGTACTCCTTGAAACCCCCTGTATCCAATGGCTGATTTACTCTCATGACGAACAAATAAAAATACGCTCGTCCTGAAGTCCCGATTTACAGTGCGAAATTCGAGCCAGTGCGAAATCCGATCCGAAATTCAAAAAAAAAAATTCAATGACAAAAATATACTCAATGACCTAGTATTAAGGCGAAGCGCTAGGTATACCTTCGGTGTGTACCTCCGTGTACCTTCGGCGATGCCACGTTAGAGTCGCGGAAAAAAAATTGGACGAAAGGGTCTTAGAGTTTTATTATGTAGACTAGCCGAGAAGCCCGCCTTACAGGCGGGCCCTCAGCTAGTTGTGTGTTTCGAGGCACTCCACCCCAGTACGCCCCTTAACCCCTTTTTCCCATGGGATAATTACCGTGCCACCCTTTACCCCGTAGTCAAACCACCGCAGTAAGGCACCCTACCCCTTTTACCCATGCGATAATTTCCGTGGCACCCTTTTCCCCATAGTCGAACCACCGCAGTAAGACCCACTCCCTTTTTTCCCATGCGATAATTTCCATGGTACCCTTAACCCCATAGTCGACCTCCCCCCGTAATGCCCCCTCCCCCTTTTCCCATGCGATAATTTCCATGGTACCCTTTTCCCCAAAGTAGAACCACCCCAGTAAGGCCCTACCTCCCCTTTTTCCCCATGTTATAATTACCGTGGTACTCCCCATTTTCCCATGTGATAATTACCATTCCTCCTCTTTTTTCTCATGTTATAATTACCGTGGTACCCACTTCCCCCTTTTTCCCATGTGATAATAGAGTTCTATTACAATTTTACAGTTTTCGTTGGGGGCAGGGCTAAATAGGGGTGATGGAATTTGTGGGAAGTTTACTACACAGCAATGGGAATTTCAACTTTCAAACATTGGCAACACTGATCTCACGCTGTTGACCTATGCTCTCCTGGAGACTGATTTTCAAATAAACAATTCAAGGATTAATTACAAATTTACTATTATTCGTTAACTATTATTTCTTTGCTTGTGGGTCATTCCATGACAAAACGCCTGCCACAGAACACCCGACCCCTTTCGATTTTGCCCAAATTTTGTATACAGGGTTTTTTGGGCCTAGGAAAACGATTTTGACAGTTTCATAACGATCGGTTCAGCCGTTTACGAGATACAGCATACGCGTTTTTTCAAAAGTACGCCTTGACCCCCTAAATGTTTTCTACTATATCTTAAGACATAATTATCGCAAAATCACATGTAATACCTCATTTTAAAGACAATGCGCACCCTAATATGAATATTTAATCAGAGTTGTCATTTGACGTAAATGTCATTAAAATCTGGGCCTTTAAATAATTTGACCTTTGACCTTGCCCAGACACCTCAGTCGTAGGTCAACGATTTTAGCATTTTTAAAATTCCCACTATCGAATACATAATAATCACTCAAAATCTCAAAGTAATATTTGTAGTTTTCGAGATATTAATTTTTGAAATTTACCCCTCAAATTAATGAAAATGCTATTTTATACACGAAACTAGTTGACCTACTAAATAAATTAAAAATATTATTATTTTGGTAATTTTGAGTTTAGAATATCAAATACACTAATTCTTAAATTAAGTTGAGTTATTTACATATTATTTTTAGTTTTGCATGTTATCTGTAGACAGAAGACATCACTAAATTGCTTGTCCTTAGTATAGTCTGGCGTTCAATATTATTGTAGCGTATCTTACTGCACCCTAAAATGGAAATGTGCTAGATATCTCAAGAAAACCCAATATTGCTCTTAGTCATATCGATTACGTTTTTAATAACGTAAAAATGTTTTAATATCTTTTTAATATATAATAGTTATAATTGAGTAGTTAAATATATTAACAGCGATAATTGAGTAGCGAAATAGAATTTATTTAACTGTATATTCTCGAACAAAGCCCTGAAATGGATCGAAATTGTTCGTTTTGGAGAGACAGTAGTAAATGTCATTTGCAAACACTTTCGAAAACAGTTGGTATCAACAACCATCTGTCCGAGGATGACAAATTAGTTCTTAGCAGCCGAACAGCTATACCTATGTCCAAAATAAGAAACATATGTCGTCACCATGAAGAACTTTTTATGAAAAGGTATTCAACGAGTCAAAAGAAGTGTATGAATCCTTTTGGGACTCACGACGCTGAAAGAAAGAGTGGACTAAAAACTATTTCATTGGATTTGTTCAAAAAATTAAAGTTACGAGGAATTGAAGTTATCGCTGGAAATAAGTTGTGCATCCAGTGTTTTATGTCTGCTGGAAAAAAAGTAAAGGATGAACTCCAAATACAGTTGGACGTTTCAGAAGTTCACACTGCACAAGAATCACAAGAAAGCGATTCTTTTTCATTTAGTCAACCTTGTTCATCGGGAGATGCGACGCAAGACGACAAAGCTATAGCTTTAGTGGCAGTTAACGAAACTCTAATAAACTTGGGAGAATCTCCTGTTAAAAGAAGTAAGAAATATATTCAATTTGAAAGAATTTATATATGTATACATATATAAATACATATATTTTTTAACTTTTGTACAGAAGGTTTGTCATCTCGCCAAAAAACAATTCTAAGCAGGACTAAGTTAAACGCTGTGAACAATTCATTGAAACGCAAATTAGAAGAGTCAATGGAAATTTCTCTTGATGAAACAGACGATAATATGGTTACGGACGATGTTTTTAGAAAGCTCGAAGAACATCGATTATATGAGAATATTTTGAACGAACTGAGAGAGAAATTCAATAACTCCAAGACATCATACGGCGAAAAGCTTCAGATCCTGACCTTGTCACCATTTGGAATACAACGCACAATGGAGGAATTTGGAGCACCAGAATACATGGTCAAACGAAGCAGGAATCTTAAATCTAGTCAAGGAATTCTTTCGCTACCAGAGAAACAATCGAAGGGATTAATATTGACCGAAGACGTTAAATCAAAGGTCGTTGAATTTTACGAAAATGACGATAACAGTCGTATGACACCTGGACAAAAGGAGTTTGTGTCAGTTAGAAACCACGAGACAGGTCAAAAAGAACATCATCAAAAGAGGCTTGTACTGCTGAACCTGAGAGAGCTCTATAACAAATTCAAGGAAGAGCATGATTTGACGTTAGGATTTTCGTCATTTTGTTATCTACGACCACCTTGGTGTGTATTAGCAGGTTCGTCAGGTACACATTCAGTGTGTGTCTGCACCTATCACCAAAATGTCAAGCTAATGATATCAGCTCTACCGTCTCCTTGTCCTTTAAAATGTGATATCGATTTCATGGCGCTCACCGTGTGTGACACTCAAAACAGGAATTGTATGATGAGGGTGTGCAAGGACTGTCCTGGGAAAAATGGTCTACTTGAAATTGAATATTTAACGAACCTTTTAGAAGATTTTGAAAATATAAAGTTCATGCAATGGGTGACAACTGACAGCACAAAGCTCATGACCTTGAGCGAGAGTGTTGAAAACTTTTTCGACTCTTTGGCCATTAAACTACTTGAACTAACGCGTCATCATTACACATCTAAGTCGCAATCTAATTATCGTAAAAACCTCAAAAAAACTCTAAAACCTGGTGACGTAATTGTTCTCGGTGATTTTGCGGAGAACTATTCCTTCGTAATTCAAGACGAAGCACAAGGGTTCCATTGGGACAATTCTCAAGCGACAGTGCATCCCTTCGTAATCTACTTCAGGGTAGTCGAAAACGGAGAACTTAACCACTTAAATTTTTGTATTATCAGTGATACCAGAACACATACAACCAATACTGTTCACAGTTTTTTAACTTATCTAATTCCAAATATAAAAACACATGTTCCTAATGTTAGAAAGCTAATTTATTTTACGGATGGATGTGCTGGACAGTATAAAAACAAATACAACTTTTCTAATCTCTGTTGCCACAAACAAGATTTTGGTTTGGACGCTGAATGGCATTTTTTTGCCACATCTCATGGCAAGGGACCTTGTGACGGAATTGGCGGAACAGTGAAGCGTAAAACAGCAAGAGTCAGTCTTCAGCGACCAGTGACTGGACAGATTTTGACTCCAACAGATATGTTTAATTTCTGCCTATCAAACTTCGAAAATATCAAGTTCATCTATGTTAAAAACGAAGAAATTGAGCGACAAAAGGAACTTTTAAAAGAAAGGTTTTCTAAAGCCATAACAGTAAAAGGAACTCGAGGGTTTCATAAATTCGTTCCGAAATCGTTAAATGAAATCATGGTTTCTCCGTTATCTAATGACGATTCGCTAACCACAGTTAAGGTTTCGACTTTAGAATTGTCAGATACTCGAAATCAAGAGGCTGAAAACTTTAAAGTGGGAAATTTGGTAGCCAGCGTCTACAAAGGCCAACTTTACGTTGGATTAATTGAGGAAGTATCAGAAGAGTTTGGAGACTTCTTTGTAAACTTTTTGCGTCCCCCTGGTATTTCGGACAAATACACATGGCCCAGAAGGATCGATAGCAGTTGGGTGTCAAGTGAAAATGTTCTATGTGCAATTGAAATTCTTGTAGGTTTACCAAATTCGAAAGGCTATCAAATCAAAGAACACGATAAAAATAAAATTACCAAAGCCTTTTCCATGTATAAAGAAGTTTAAGCTGTTTTGTGTAAATAAAAAATTAATTGGTGTGTAAACTATAAAAATAAATGGTTTTGGTATTTCATTTTGTGTGTGGTGGGGTAAATTTCAAAAATTAATATCTCGAAAACTACAAATATTACTTTGAGATTTTGAGTGATTATTATGTATTCGATAGTGGGAATTTTAAAAATGCTAAAATCGTTGACCTACGACTGAGGTGTCTGGGCAAGGTCAAAGGTCAAATTATTTAAAGGCCCAGATTTTAATGACATTTACGTCAAATGACAACTCTGATTAAATATTCATATTAGGGTGCGCATTGTCTTTAAAATGAGGTATTACATGTGATTTTGCGATAATTATGTCATAAGATATACTAGAAAACATTTAGGGGGTCAAGGCGAACTTTTGAAAAAACGCGTATGCTGTATCTCGTAAACGGCTGAACCGATCGTTATGAAACTGTCAAAATCGTTTTCCTAGGCCCAAAAAACCTTGTATACAAAATTTTGGCGAAATCGAAAGGGGTCGGGTGTTAAAATTAAAAAAAACTAGGTCGTTTTGTCATGGAATGACCCTTGTGTTAGAAGTCAACGCAATATTATAGCTTCAGTGACTCATCTGAAAATGTCATCCAGCGGCTTCTAGCCACGAACTGGTGTTTTATTTGAGTGGCCCCAGATCCGTTCGTTTTTCAACAACAGTCCGTTTTTATTTTACAAATAAAGTTTTTAGAGAAACTGAGAGAGAGAGCAGAGATGCACAAAAACCATTCTATCTATCTTTTTCGTATCTTTTTACATAGATGGCAGCAGCTATACTATATTATCAATTTTTCCCCTCCGAAATTTCTATAAAATATCATTCTATTTTTAAATATAGAAGCGACAAAATCATTCACAATCTTTCATTTATTTTTGTCCCTTTCAAATTTATTTAAGATATGGGAGTTTCAATTCATTTCAATTATTATTTGCCCTTGCCTGAAAAATATCAATAGAAACCTATAAAGATTTGGATAAGTATCATTTCAATTACTTTTAATCGTTATCGCGTCTGGACATAACGAGGGGCTGATCACTCCGCGTAATCGGTGTACAGAGCCGTACCTTTGACTGTACTAATGGGATTACGCGCAATCTTTGAAGTCCCTGCCTTTGGCAATGCTAAGGCGTGGCTTCACGTGATTTCAATGGAATGGAAGCCATGGCGCTTGGTCGCGTGGGCGAAAAGTGGCGGACGAAATCGTTCGCAAACCTTATGTGTTTCGCGAGCAAATCGCGTCGCTACGCGTGATGTTGGGCACATTATCATTAACATCACGTGAAGCGACGCGATTTGCTCGCGGAAATTTCGAACGTGAAGTCTACGTGTGCATCCGTCTTTAATCACTGAATAGAAAACAGATTTAAGATTATACTTACAAGGAGACTACCCGAGGTGGTTATCACCGATTTTGTTGAAACTCGGGGGTTATTTAGACCTTATGGTAGAATGAAAATTGCCAAAGGGGAAAGTTGCAATGGGCTTTAGTTTTCCTATGGCAACCGAAAATGTTTTTGATCTCTCCATTTAAAAAAGCATGGGATTTTCTCGGTTACCCAAATTTTGTTAAAATTTAAGCAAAATTGATCAATTTTAGCCAAAATAATTGATCAATTTTACCCAAAATAGGTCAAATTCATCTTTTTGGGTAAGTTTTGAAAATTTAATTTATTCAAATTTTTCAAGTAATTAAGTACCCTGTGAAACCGAGAAAATCCCATGCTTTTTTAAATGGAGTTTTTTGGTTTTGAGAGATCAAAAACATTTTCGGTTGCCATGGGAAAACTAAAGCCCATTGCAACTTTTCCCTTTGGCAATTTTCATACTACCATAAGGCCTACCTAACCCCCGAGTTTCAACAAAATCGGTGATAACCAACTCGGGTAGTCTCCTTGTTAGATTGATAGTAAGCTCTATTAGGGGGTTAAATTATTTTTAGCAATAGTAAAATTAGTGGCTAAGGCAACCAAAAGTGACACTAGAACTTCTTAGTGGCACCATCAATCGAAGAATTTTCTTAAATATTTTTCTCTCGAAAGTAATAGTTTATATATAATCTTCGCCGTTTTTGATGTGTAAAACCCCTTTTAGACGCCTAAAAGGGTTTTTATGTGTAAAACAAAACAGTTATGTCAAATGCAAGTAGATTTTCCAGGCTTAATAATAACCAAAGTCATACGCCACTGATAGTGGGGTGACTCTCCAGGCTTAATAATGGGCAAAGCCATACGCCACTGATAGTGGGGTGACTCTCCAGGCTTAATAATGGCCAAATCCATACGCCACTGATAGTGGAGTGACTCTCCAGGCTTAATAATGGCCAAAGCCATACACCACTGAAAGTGGGGTAACTCTCCAGGCTTAATAACGGCCAAAGCCATACACCTGAAAGTGTGGTGACTCTCCAGGCTTAAAAGGAAACATTGTCGAGTAGCCCCTCCAGTTAGCCTTTTCAGTTTTCATAGTGCCACGTAGCGGTAAACGCGAGAAACTAAAAAACCGCTGGAATTGATCTGATAAGCAGACGATTTTCCATTATAAAATACAAAGTTTCTGCTTAGCAGACGAAAATGCAGTAGTTTATAAGCTTCTTGATTTGGCCACTCTATCTGTCTCTATTTAAACTGAAAAGGCTTATTCAGAATCTCTTCATACCAGATCATGCCTATGATATTCCGCCAGAGCTAACATATTACGAAATATGCAAATTGACTTATGATACGAAAAGTACGACTCTTTGTAGTCAGCAGTATATTTGGCACGAAACGCTGCATTCCCAAATGCCAAGTCTATTTGTGTACCATGGTCGCTCGAAAACCTCCCTTTTAAATTTGGCATAAGTTCCATGCCATACGAGGAAAAGAATTTAGTTAAAGCCGTTTTGCTTTTAAGGAAATCTAGATTGAAATCGCCGACCACAACCGTTGGCAATGAATTGTCATATTTCTCGTCGAAAAGCGGGTTAAAATCTGTAAAAACAACAGTCAGGCTAGCCACGGGTGACTTGTAAATAGAAATTAAATTTAATTTCGCACTTCCCAAGGTACATTCAAGCCATATTCTTTCAAATCGCGCTCTACGATTAACACTTCCATTAGGATGCAGACCATATCTAACCAATTCGTGGGAGTTACAATTAATCACTTCATCGGTTCCAAAAATTGTCGACCCATAAGCGATTCTAGGAGATGTATTGGGTAAACAAATTTAACTTAATTGTCGAAACCCAACCAATTTCGGCTCGTCACTAGATTTAGTCCAAGTCTCGGCGAAACAAAGTATAGCCGAGCTCATTAAAAAATGGTCAGATTGAACATCTATTAAATGGGCATTCAAAGATTGTACATTCTGAAAGCAGATTAGTGGACGTTGTCTGAGAAATGGCAGTTCTAAAGTAGATTCCCCTCTTAATCTAACCATTTCTACCTCGACTGTGTCATCATGTTTTGGCGGAACTGGAGCCTTAAAATCACCAAAAATATAGAGGCCGTTGGCAGTTCTAGCTCTGCTGTACGCGACGTGCAATTGACACCTAGGCATAGCACGTCTCTGATCAGTGTGAACTATGATCGCGGAATAAGTGTCACCTTGACTCTTATGAACAGTTATGGCTTCTGATATTTTTAATGGAAATTGTCTTCTCGATACAGAGACATGTTTTTGACCATGTTTACGAGTGAACGATCTCGAAATCTTTTCAATGGGAGTCCAAGATGAATCTACTTTTGAACGGACCATAATGATACTGCTCCTATTTCGAGTTTCTTTCCCGGATTTATCATCGTCAAATTTAACCCAAACTCTATTAGCTATTTGTAATTTCAACCGACATTCAGTTCGACTTTAATTTTAAATTAATTCTAAGTTTTCCTTTGTTAACATTCATTTAGGGGAGTGGAAAGCAGTGGCGGACTGGCCATAGAGGAAAGTGGGCCACCTTTAATTTAATAAGACCTAGTCCATCACTGAAAAAAAGCGATTTATTTGATTCCAGAAATTTCTTTAATAATTGGTTTAAATATAAGACTCAGTCCATCACTGGTGGAATGCGAAGGGATTGGGGGCCTATTGCACAATTTCGGTACACTGTCCGGTTTGGAAACTCTCTCGACTTTATATTTATTTATTTATTTATTTGCATGTCATGTTTCCTAAAAACTCGAGAACGGTCTGCCCTAGAGGTTTAACATTGTAACTCAATGCTCAGGGCCTGATTTCCAACTAATCGCACCTAATTCAAAATACCTGAGATGGTTATTAATCTAATTTATAAGACTGATTTTAAATGCCTCCACTCTTAGTTCCCTTATCTCTTTTTTATATTTTTCCTTATCTATTTTTTTCGGATATTCCGAGAGTAAGGGGATACCACTATGCCACGATATTCAAACCAAAAAGGGGTTTAGACTTTTACAATGGAGCGACAAGCTGACGGGTCTCTATGGGCGTCCATGGAGGGGGGGGGGCTGAATTAAAGCTTGCGTACCTTAAAATACTATAAAAGCTACTCGCGGAAAGATAGTCTAACGAATCTCAACCAAAATAGCGAGCTGGAGCTGTCCGCATATTTTCCGTACCCGCCTCGATCCGCCTGCCCTCGCTACGCAGTTCGCTAATCCTTGCCAATGGGGGCGGCGGCGGCGGCTCTCATGTCCCAATCTCGATCGCATAATTTCGGTCCCCGCCCGCGTGGTGGTGGCACCGAAATAAAAAGACGTTTTTTAAGGAATATAATTGAAGGGTAATCGTGTAAAACTGCGCGCAAATATTAAAATAAGTTATTCCGCGGTGTCGCCGAAGGGTATCAAAATAAGTTACTTGTATTTCATAGCTTATGTAAATTGTAAATAAAGAAAATGGTTCCTCACTCCTCATTGGGTTAGGCCGCTACCTGACCAAGGCTTAGCTTTAAATATTCAAACATAATAATAGTCATACGCTTCCTCATAATAGAACTAAAAGGAAGTATTAATCTTGCGCCTACCTTTATTAATGTATTATGGCGTATTTTGTAGTCGTAGAGGCATTTCTTATAGAAATTACGAGTCATTTTCTTTGATGAGTAACTTACATATTTTCGAGGATAATTTACCCGCCGGCAAATTCCATTCGCTGGAGCACGGCCAACTCCGATCACGCGTGCCGCGCTTTAGCGGCCCCGTCAATCGCCTCGCATCTAATGATAGGGGCGCTACATACGACCATATGTATCATAATTACTCATAAGTATGCCTCTGTTTAATATTTCCATTGAAAAAAATTCAATGAGACCTTGTTTAACGCGGAACATACATTGAGCGGACCCAAAAATACAAAAATGCTTATAATCCTTGCGCTATTGAAAAGGTTACCATGGAAATGAAATCATGTGATCGCGAAGCACGAGCTAAACTTGACATGGGCAAAGCCAGAAACGCGCGAGGAATTCTTACTAACTTCCGTTGCCCATCAGAAAAGTTGATGACGCGTATTACGTCACGGAGTTGTAAGTGACGTAATTTACGTCATATCCCGTGAACAAGGTTTCATTAAGGAAAATGCTTTGATGGCATACTTATGAGTGATTATGTTACATATGATACGACCAATAACCTACTATCACCAAGTGAAATCGCGGAAAAAAACATTTTCTTCGGTTTTCCATTTTCCTATTTAGAAAAAACAAGGTATAGTAAGTTAAACTATCTTTTCGCAATATATTTATGTATAATTCATAGTTTTAAAAAAATATTACCTTATAAATATTAAATAAAGAAAAGGCACCATATTAGAATACATAGTTTTGAAGGCTGTAGAGGTGTTTATAGCGTTTTGATGCGTAAATAATGCCTCTCTTAAAATTTATAAATGTTTAATAATAACAAATCTTTATTAATAATGCAACGCTAATTTCTAAATGGCGATTAAAGGTTTCTATTGGTTTCCCTAGCGTTAGCAAAGTAGAAGGAATCTCGTGAAAAACAACCTTAACATTAAGTAACCGGGTTCAAGAATGGCTAGGGGTATGATATAGGTAAATATATAACGAGAGTACGGGTGTCCAAACGGTTTTATATATTATAAACCAAAATAATAATAACAATACAAATAACAATAAAATACTTAAACACTTAATAATAATATCAATAAGCATGCAAAAACACGAAATACGCGGGGGGGGGGGGGGGGATACGCTGGCTCTTTCTCTTTATAACAATAGTTTGAAGCCTGTGGCTTTCGCTCACCGATTGATGAACCGGTCTGGAGTCTTCTGGCTGGTGGTCCGACTTTCCAAAGACTGGCTCTTCGGCGTGGCTAGCTAGCTCCTTTTCCTGGACTTCGTCCTCGATCGATATGTCGTTCGTTTTGGGTCTCCTTAACCCTTTGGCTCTGTCCGCTCTTAAACTCGGTCCACTCTTTGGCTCGATTCGGTCTCTGGCTCTGTCCGCTCTCCGGCTCTGTCCGCTCTCGGGCTCTGTCCGCTCTCCGGCTCTGTCCGCTCTCCGGCTCTGTCCGCTCTCCGGCTCTGTCCGCTCTCCGGCTCTGTCCGCTCTCCGGCTCTGTCCGCTCTCCGGCTCTGTCCGCTCTCCGGCTCTGTCCGCTCTCGGGCTCTGTCCGCTCTCGGGCTCTGTCCGCTCTCGGGCTCTGTCCGCTCTCGGGCTCTGTCCGCTCTCCGGCTCTGTCCGCTCTCCGGCTCTGCCCGCTCTCCGGCTCTGTCCGCTCTCCGGCTCTGTCCGCTCTCCGGCTCTGTCCGCTCTCCGGCTCTGTCCGCTCTCCGGCTCTGTCCGCTCTCCGGCTCTGTCCGCTCTCCGGCTCTGTCCGCTCTCGGGCTCTGTCCGCTCTCGGGCTCTGTCCGCTCTCGGGCTCTGTCCGCTCTCGGGCTCTGTCCGCTCTCGGGCTCTGTCCGCTCTCGGGCTCTGTCCGCTCTCGGGCTCTGTCCGCTCTCGGGCTCTGTCCGCTCTCGGGCTCTGTCCGCTCTCGGGCTCTGTCCGCTCTCGGGCTCTGTCCGCTCTCGGGCTCTGTCCGCTCTCGGGCTCTGTCCGCTCTCGGGCTCTGTCCGCTCTCGGGCTCTGTCCGCTCTCGGGCTCTGTCCGCTCTCGGGCTCTGTCCGCTCTCGGGCTCTGTCCGCTCTCGGGCTCTGTCCGCTCTCGGGCTCTGTCCGCTCTCGGGCTCTGTCCGCTCTCGGGCTCTGTCCGCTCTCGGGCTCTGTCCGCTCTCGGGCTCTGTCCGCTCTCGGGCTCTGTCCGCTCTCGGGCTCTGTCCGCTCTCGGGCTCTGTCCGCTCTCGGGCTCTGTCCGCTCTCGGGCTCTGTCCGCTCTCGGGCTCTGTCCGCTCTCGGGCTCTGTCCGCTCTCGGGCTCTGTCCGCTCTCGGGCTCTGTCCGCTCTCGGGCTCTGTCCGCTCTCGGGCTCTGTCCGCTCTCGGGCTCTGTCCGCTCTCGGGCTCTGTCCGCTCTCGGGCTCTGTCCGCTCTCGGGCTCTGTCCGCTCTCGGGCTCTGTCCGCTCTCGGGCTCTGTCCGCTCTCGGGCTCTGTCCGCTCTCGGGCTCTGTCCGCTCTCGGGCTCTGTCCGCTCTCGGGCTCTGTCCGCTCTCGGGCTCTGTCCGCTCTCGGGCTCTGTCCGCTCTCGGGCTCTGTCCGCTCTCGGGCTCTGTCCGCTCTCGGGCTCTGTCCGCTCTCGGGCTCTGTCCGCTCTCGGGCTCTGTCCGCTCTCGGGCTCTGTCCGCTCTCGGGCTCTGTCCGCTCTCGGGCTCTGTCCGCTCTCGGGCTCTGTCCGCTCTCGGGCTCTGTCCGCTCTCGGGCTCTGTCCGCTCTCGGGCTCTGTCCGCTCTCGGGCTCTGTCCGCTCTCGGGCTCTGTCCGCTCTCGGGCTCTGTCCGCTCTCGGGCTCTGTCCGCTCTCGGGCTCTGTCCGCTCTCGGGCTCTGTCCGCTCTCGGGCTCTGTCCGCTCTCGGGCTCTGTCCGCTCTCGGGCTCTGTCCGCTCTCGGGCTCTGTCCGCTCTCGGGCTCTGTCCGCTCTCGGGCTCTGTCCGCTCTCCGGCTCTGTCCGCTCTCGGGCTCTGTCCGCTCTCCGGCTCTGTCCGCTCTCCGGCTCTGTCCGCTCTCCGGCTCTGTCCGCTCTCCGGCTCTGTCCGCTCTCCGGCTCTGTCCGCTCTCTGGCTCTGTCCGGTCTCTGGCTCTTCTGTCACTCAGGACCCTGAGGACTTACTCAGGCCTCTGAGGACTCACTCCATCTCTCTGTCTCCAAATCTCTCTAACTCCCTGGTTTTGTTCAGCACCATTTCAGTAGGCGTGGTTTAATTACGGAAACTGACATTTGGTGGCTTCTTATTGGAGAGGTTAAAAGGTTAAGGGTAGCTTGGAGTAGGCGGCTTGGCTTGAAGATTATTGGCTGTAGAAGGTTCGTGTATAAAAGGAGAAAGATGAAATCATCTGGTGTCTTTCCCAGGAAGAAGGTCGCACGACGGTACCACATGTCGCCACGTGGCTTTCGGGAAGGGTACACGTGGTTGTAGTTTTTATTTTTAAAGGTGGCCGTTTGAAATAACGCTTCTTTCAATAGTTTACTATTGACGTCCGAACGCCGTACAATAGAGAGCGCGCATCTTTAAGTCATTTACGATACGATGCCGAGTATTCAACAATAGAGAGAGAGAGAGAGCGGTTATAGCGCACAATGGATGAGTCAAGATGTGCGCGCTTTCCCAGCACCGAACGCTGGTTAGGGGAGAGCCACATGTAGAGAGGATACGATATTTTACACGGACAACAATAATACATTTTACAAGAAAAATACTAATGATACCCTTTTACGACTTGGACACCCGTAAGAAATTGAAAAATATAAAAGGAACTTAAAAACTAAATGTCATAAGTTTTAAATAACACTAATCTAAATAGGAAATATTTTAAATGCAATAAGTTTTAAATAACACTAATCTTTAAATAACACTTTTAAAAATGAGCGTTACAATAATATATATATAAAGCAAATTCCTGAGCTTATAACCGTTCTTAGATAGTATTTTCTGTAAATCTAATTAGTTTTAAGAGTAAGAATCTGAAAACTAATATAATTGAAGATAAAAGATGCTTAGGTACATCTTTGGAACTAAATAGGTAAAAGATAGATGGTCTGCAGCCTGCATTTCAAGGAGGATGATTTCTGTTCAGGTTTGTACCTTTATTATGGAAAAATGTTTCAGTCAGATAAAATTACAAACCGGCCCTTACTAAATATACAATATTATTCTAGGTTTAAAAACACGAAAGCTTAAAACTTGTTGAAACCTAAAATTATAATTTATTGCGCTTATAATATATTTTAACTTAATATTATTTAATTAATAATGTCAAAATAATATATTTACCCTGAAGTTACAGTGAATCTCCTTTTCACTTTTTGTTTTATTTATTTTTTTACATGTGTTTCAAGTATTAAACAATAATACTATGTTGCTGGCAGCATCTAGAGGATGTTCTTGGTTTCTGTTTAACTCTTTTATAATTTATAAACACCGTTAAAAAATTAGAATCAATAAAAAAAATATTATACTTTTAGTTAAATATTAACTTACGTTCGGTTTCATTCAATGTTTTTTTTTAAATTTATTTAAAACTAATTGTTTTTTTGTGGATTTTTCCTATCTGACTAACGTTAAATTTTGGTCGTAGCGAAACCCTGGTGGGAAAATATATACACGGTAAATTCAGGCGATTGACGGGGCCGCTAAAGCGCGATCGAAGTTGGCCGTGGCTGGAGACTCCTGGAACAGGGTTTCTACTCGACGGTCGAAATTTTCCCCTATTTAGATGGGAAAATTCTATTTTACGATGGTCTAGAGGTCGGGGACGGTTAATCATTATCCATGATTAAATTGATTTTTTTCGGGAAATGAATGTAAACAAAGAAATTTACCGGTTAATATTTCGGAAAATGATTAAAAAACATGTATTACTCGTAAAAATTGAGCTTTTTATCGAAAAAAGCGTCGTTTTTCCGATTAATTTTACAAATTTATCAAAAAATTAATCGGATAATAAAGAAATATAAATTATTTGATCAAAACGTTTTTCGAGCTTTTGAGAGCCTTATCTATTGAATAAAAGTTAACCATCCCCGATATCTACGATGGTCGAATGAATGGTTTTCACCGCAAAATCTTTCCATAGGGGGTATTATCATGACGTTATTAGAGAAGTTAAGAAAACGCTAAAAAAGGTTAAGGTTAATTGGTATTACGTGTAGATAGTAGACGTAGCTCATGGTTGGGTAATATATCTATAGTTAAGGGTATCATTTGTGAAGTGTGTATATTGCAATATATAGCAGAATTATAAATGGAATACGTTCACAATAAAAAAAATATTTCACGGTATACAATGGTTAATTTCAAAATATAATGAATAGAGCAGAATACAGAATAAAAGCCAAGAATGTTTTACTAATTGATTTACTGCTAAAATGTCAACCTTTTTGGAAAAATCTAGCGTTAGTTATCGCGTCTGTACATAGCAAGAAACGATTTCGAGTCTACTAAGAAGTTGGGAAACTATTTCTTAATAAAAACATTAACTCCGGTGTCAAAACTAAGAAATACAATCCTTTTAAAGATACCTCTCAATTAGATGATTTCCACATG
Organism: Leiobunum rupestre; assembly: GCF_980474605.1. NCBI lineage: Eukaryota > Metazoa > Arthropoda > Arachnida > Opiliones > Sclerosomatidae > Leiobunum > Leiobunum rupestre. The sequence goes on along the minus strand of NC_143392.1, from coordinate 17,691,273 downwards.
ACCATCTCTTTTTTCTGTAAGCCTCAAAATGTAAAAAAAACATCTACCTCGTTAAAAGGAAACACTTGTTGTACAGGTGAAAATTTTCCAGTATTTCAACATTGAAAACATGCGGAACTAAACTCTATAATATCTTAGATAATTATATAAAAATTCCACAAATGTAAATATGTTCAACTTTTCAAGAACAAATTTTGTAAATGGCCTCTCGACTTTGGATATGACCAACTTTATAAATTCCTAAATTTTTATTAAAACAAAAATTTATATAACTTGGACTGTTTTTATAATACATGACAGCAAAATTACATTTACATAACTATTTACCCATCCCCTTCCAATATTTCAACAAGTAACTGTAACTTACAAGTCCTGGCTCTCAGAAATATTACTTCTTGTCTTTTTCCATGAAGGAGGTTTTATTAGCCTATTAGCATTAGCCTATTTACCTATTAGCATTTAGCAATTTGTCTGGTTGAAGTTTGCGTTTAAGATTGCTCGGTGTTTGTTCTTCGCTCGAATACGTGTGTTTAAAAAATAATTTCGGAATTAAAATTAGTGCAAGGCAAAATTGGTCTGGAGCTCAGTAGATTAAAAACCTACAAACCGCCTCGGGCTCGGACTCGCTGTAGGTATAAATATACGGGCAGGCTCGGGCACGCGCTCACTATATTTACAAATCGAAGGGTGTTCTCGGGCTCAGGCTCGCAATGTAATCTCGGGCTCAGGCTCACTATAGTAACTTACAAATAAAATGGTCGCCTCGAGCTTGGTCTCACTTTGTTTTAAAACTACTAAAGGCTCAAGATCAAGCTCGATGTTTCAAAATACTCAGTCAAGCTCAAGCTCGGGACCACTATATTGTAGCTCGGCTCAACATGATATAATTAAACCCTTCGACAGCTCTGGTTTCCTAAAGTTGCTCAACCCGATTTTTTGTTACATAATTTATTTATCAAATAGCCCAATAATGGTTTTCAAGCTCCTTTTCGGCATCATTGGCACACCTGGAAGACAGTGTGTCACAATTTATAGCCCGGTGTACCTAGTAACAGAGACCATACCACCGGAGGCCTATCATCATAGTGCCCTACGCCAGCGTCCCCCTAGCCCGGACAGGTGACAAATCCAGCATGGGTAGCAGAACCCTACTACTGATGGTCGCACCTTTGACGCAAGCCACTCAACCCAGCAGAAGGTGCAGCAACGGGTGGACCAATCCCCACTTCGCACACAGCAGTAGGGATTAAGAGTGGATGCTGTAGAAACTCCAGCCGACACCCTACCTATGAAGGTAAAGAGTCAAACCCTTTGGAGAGAGCTCCTAAAGGGGAACGACGAGCACACAGCAGTCCAAGTAACCCGGCACAGCTCGCACCGGAGATCCCAGTGTGGTTCCAAAAGGCCGGGAAACAGGACCGCCGTGCCCGCATATGGAGGCCCGCCGCCCCACAGCAGGCTACCCAATCCGCCGAAGTGGCCAGTTTGCACGGACTCTCTCCGTTAGCCTGTACCGAAGCACAGTATCCAGCCCAAACCTGACCGAAGTCGGAGGTGGAGATAGGACCATTTGATCAGAGCTAACATCTCCCAGTGCACCACCACCCTTATGGGTTACAAGAGCCGGACCCCGACTCCCCGGTAAAGCCACCAGTTATTGCACACTCCGACCCCTTGAGGGCCGCTATGCGAGTACAAACAAATAATCTAACCCATTTTGGGCCCACCTGTAAGACAGTCGGAGGCGGTCAGGCAGCCCTGAGCTCGGTAATCCAGACGGCGCTAAACCACGCAAGCTTCTAACGCTTTTTTTGCCCAAATAAATTCGAACATGGGCTTAGGACTAAATAATATCGTGAATTGAAAGGAGATCGAACTCATCCTCTGATACGAAAACAGTATACAGATCGGTCTCGGGCTTGGGCTCAATCGTGAGTTGAGTTCGGGCTCAACTCGTATCTGAAAACTACCAAAATCAGTCTCGAGCTTGGACTCAAGTATTATGTTGGGCTCAAAGTTGAGCTCTTAGTAATTTAATTTGTAATACAGGCTCGGGCTCTAGCTCCGAGTAATGTGATTCATGAAATGGGTTCAAGCTCGTGTTCGAAGTAATTTGTATTTTAACAGGGGCTCAAGCTCGGGCTCACTAGTTACAGTATGCGTTCCACAATACCTCAGCTCGGGCTCGGTTTTAACGTGAAAACTTATCGGTCTCGTCTCAGGTTCACAATATTTATTTAAAAAAACCTGAGCTCGGTCTTACGCAGTGTTTCCAGATGGTGGGAAATTTCCTATATTATGGGAATTTTTGATTTTCATTTTGGCTCTGTGGGGAAAATGTATTGGTTTTTAAAAAAATTTGATTTTGTGGGAATTTTCATGTTTGCGGGTATTTTGTTTCTTTAATTTGACTATCAATAGAAAGCCCGAAATTATCTAGAGCAGTGTATTTTCGTCATAAGTGGATCACTCTCTAAGTAGATAAAACGCTATGCTACCTATGACTAGTCTTTGTCGGGGTCGGTCTGGCAGCCCTTTACAACTGCCCTAAACTGTGTATCACCTCAACTTCACTCTGAACTTATACTGCCGAATTTAACGTTTCTCACATCTCTTACGGTACGTTTCACGTCTGAAACGTGTCTCGAGAGATAAATTTTGGGGATCGGTTCCTCGAATTTTTTCCCCCAAAAAACCTATACCATATTTGTTCAAGGTCAGTTCCAGATCCAAGGGTAGAGTTTTGTTCAATAATTAAATGCCACTTTAGTTGCCGCCTTTTTTATCTATGGAGTTTGCTCTCTATACAAGCTCTGACATCACGAAACACAGACTAAGATCTACCCTACCGAGACCCGGAATTTGTCTACTTACTTGTTAGAGAGAATGATCCACTTATGATTTTCGTGAATCTTGGTTTTTATAAATAATATAAAGGGGGTGCCTCCTAATACTACAATCAATTAATGCGTAGCCCTAACCACCCCAAAATGTTTAAACATTGTAATTTCAATAAAATTTTATTTTAAAAAGTTAATTTTTCTAAACATTTTACAATTATGGAATGTTTTCCGCAGAGTTTTCGTTGGGGGCGGGGCTAAATAGGGGTGTGGGAATTTGTGGGAAGTTTACTAACAGCAATGGGAATTTCAAATTTCAAACATTGGCAACACTGATCTCACGCAGTTGACCTATGCTCTCCTCGAGACTGATTTTCAAATAAACAATTCAAGGATTAATTACAAATATACTATTATTCTTTAACTATTATTTCTTTGCTTGTGTTAGAAGCAACGCAATATTATAGCTTCAGTGACTCATCTGAAAATGTCATCCAGCGGCTTCAAGCCACGAACTGGTGTTTTATTTGAGTTGTCCCAGACGCGTTCGTTTTTCAAAGACTGCCCGTTTTTATTTTACAAATGAAGTTTTCAGAGAAACTGAGAGAGAGCAGAGATGCACAAAAACCATTCTATCTTTTGCGTATCTTTTTACATAGATGGCAGCAGCTATACTATATTATCAATTTTTTCCCTCTGAAATTTCTATAAAATATCATTCTATTTTTTGAACCTAGATGGCGACTAAATCATTCACAATCTTTAATTTATTTTTATTTTTGTCCCTTTCAAATTTATTTAAGATATGGGAGTTTCAATTCATTTCAATTATTATTGGCCCTTGCCTGAAAAATATCAATAGAAATCTATAAAGATTTGGATAAGTATCATTTCAATTACTTTTAATCGTTATCGCGTTTGGACATAACGAGGGGCTGATCACTCCGCGTAATCGGTGTACAGAGCCGTAGCTTTGACTGTATTAATGGGATTACGCGTAATCTTTGAAGTCCCTGCCTTTGGCAGTGCTAATCTAAGCGTAATCCGGCGTAATCGATGAACAGAATCTCTAAGAGTGGTTAACCCCTCGGGACATAACAAGAAAAGATTTGGAGTCTTCTAAGAAATTGTAATCGTTTTCGCCCCAAGGGCATATCCAGGATTTTATTTCAGGGGGGTTTTGAAGAAAAATTTCAAGGGGGGGTGCTGACGGAGGTTTCACTGATTTTTATTTGGCACCCCCCCTTAAATACGCCCTTGTTTCGCCCCCTTGACCATTAAACGTGAAATTATTTCTTAATAAAAAACATTGTCTGCAATGTTAAAACTAAGAAATATAACCCTTTTAAAGATACCTCTGAAATAGATTATTTCTACAAGACTATCTCATTCTTCGAAACGAACCACAACCCCCCAAAAAAAAGATGTTAGATAATTTAACAATAGAATCAGATAGAACTTGATTTATTTGAACGATCGGTTGCTCTTGTTTACGCGTAAATTGGGTGAATGAAAATAAATTTGGACAAATGCGAAAAAAGTTTGGAAATGCGCATAATAAAAAGTAAATGGATAAGATCGTGGGCGATGGAGGCTCCCAGTAAGGGAAGTTTGGAAGAGCCAGGTAAGGTTAAGTTTTTGAGCCAGGCGCCAGCCCTCTCCAAAACGGTGCTCTAGGATCTCCAAGGGCGGGAATTCATCGCGAAGCAGCAAAGGGTAGAACACCGGAGCGTCAGCCGCACCACAAGGGGCGAGGTGGAGAAGATCGAAGTGACCTCGGCGAATGCAGAGTGGAGGAATGGCCGCCTCCGCTTCCATCAGTATGACCACTAGAATAACTCGTAGCGCGGCATTCTTACCGACCAAAGTGCCAGTCGCCTAAGCATACAGACGGCTTGTATAGTCCAGCCTGGATCAGATGAGTTGATTCAATGTGGGGATTCCATAAGAGTTTCACATCAAAGATAGCCCTAGGTAACGATAAATCGACACCCGAGTCAGAGGAGTATGTCCGAGGGTTTGCGGCCGGAATGTGTTGATCACGAGAGAAGACCAGCGGTTGGGAGTTGAGGCCCCACGTGACGCCATAATCCGAAATTTGGCTGAGTGCTAACTGCATGGAACCGTAGAGGCACCGCAAGGCAGGGCCACAAATCCAAGTGGCAATGTCGTCCGCGTTTTCACCCCTCCCCCCCCCCCCTGACAGAGAGATATAACCTTGTCGAGGGCATGCGTCCACGGCCCGTGGGGTCGAGTTTTTATTTATTAAATTAGAAACATGTACAAACCCGGGGCCATTGAGAACAGCGTAGAGTTCCCCGTCGGATAAAAGGGCGTACCTCGCGGGAAGACGCTCCAAAATCTTGGGAGGCGTCGATTTAAATTGTGTTACGCCCTTTGCTCGACGTAATATATATTTTCTCATGGGAGAGCTTAAACTATCTTGCTAACAAATGTTTTAATAGATTTACTGAATTACAGAAACTCAACTGGAGTGGAAATACAAATTATTGTTTCATTAATTAATTAATTAATTACCGTTTTTGACGGCGTCCGATTCACTTCGGGTCTTTGTTCTCTCAAACGAGACGTTCTCGGACTTTCGTTCCTAACAGACTTTCTCACGCTCGGGCAATAAAGATGTTTACTTGTGGGGTAGAGTTCATTTTATATAAAAAAGGGGTGTTCCTTATTCTAATTAAAACAGCAGATTCTCTAGTTTTATAGAGTTACGTTTACAATGTTATTTACTGATTTTAGTTTATTGCGTATTATTCAGGGGCGATTTGTAGATACAGGGGATAAAAAACAAACAGACGCCATTTCACCACGTTTAGAGATGCACTTACGAAAACCCATGCACCTGGGGGCTCTGGGGAGGTGATAGTTCCCAAATTCCACAGAATGGCTGGGCTCCGAAGAGTCGCCAACAATAGAAAGGAACGCTCGGTGGGAGAGCCGCCATATCTTACCCTCCTCCACCCAAATGGAAGCGAGAGGCAAGCGCTGTTGTGGAAACCGTGTGCGAACGAAAATGCCAGAGACGGAAACGCCAGAAGATCGCCGAATCCCGGCTTGCTAGGTTGTTGGTTGTCGAAGGCGAGTGAATTTTCAGGGCGAAAACCAACACGTCTTGGGATACGTCTTGATTCGTGGGGAACAAATAAAAAGATGATATTAAAATCGAAAAACCACATGTTCCGTAAGTTTGGTTCTAAAATTCAAAAGTTTTCTTCTTCCGAACCGCATTCGACCTTGCCAAGAGTGTCCGCGTTCATTGAGACACTCTGGTTGTTATCCCCAATTGGCCGATATCCCAACTCTTCTAATTTAACGACTGACGGAACACCCACAATCTCCAGGAAGTCATAAAGGGGCTCTTCTTTGATGGCGCTGATATAGACTGAGAGAATTTCAGGGCCAGGGACCACTTCCCTCTTAACGGGTAGGGTCGCGGTTGGGTCCGCCTCAGGGTCGGGAATTTCAGGTTGTACGACGTGGGCGGAGTCGGCTTTTTCGGTGAAAGGTTGAATTGTTTCATTTGCCAGGCGTCGTAGCTGCACCGAGCAAGGAATAATTCCCCATCGACGACAAAGGCTCTCAATCAGACGTAGTCGGGACGAAGTTCGGGGTCGTGGATCAAGATCGTGACTGATCGAAACGCCACTTCGGTTTGCGGGAAGACCATGAATTCTAAGGTGAGCTCGGAGGGTTCGTTTCGTGGCGAGGTTTTGGTCGCAAATTGGGAACTTGTGTAATCTTGCCTTCTGAACGTGATGCGCTTTATCGTATCTGGCCTGGTATCCACGCGTTGGACATCTAGATGGTTTGTCTCTTGTGTGTGTTCTTTCGTGGCGAGCCAAACTGTCTTTTCGTGCAGACGCGAAATTACACTGGTCACATGGAAAGGGTTTCTCGCCCGTGTGTGTTCTTTTGTGGATAGCCAAATTGGTTTTTTGTGCACATACGTAATTACATTGGTCGCATTGAAAGGGCTTTTCACCCGTGTGAGTTCTTTTGTGGATAGCCAAATTGCTTTTTTGTGCACACGCGAAATTACATTGGTCACATTGAAGGGGTTTTTCGCCCATGTGTTTTCTTTTGTGGACAATCAAAGAGGTTTTATGTGCAGATGCGAAATTACATTGGTCACATTGAAAGGGTTTTTCGCCCGTGTGTTTTCTTTTGTGGGCTTTCAAATAGGTTTTTACTGCAGATGCGAAATTACATTGGTCACATGGAAAGGGTTTCTCGCCCGTGTGTGTTCTTTTGTGGATTTTCAATATGTCTATTCGGGCAGACGCGTAATTACACTGGTCACATTGAAAAGGTTTCTCGCCCGTGTGAGTTCTTTTGTGGGCAGTCAAAGAGGTTTTTTGTGCAGATGCGTAATTACACTGGTCACATTGAAAAGGTTTCTCGCCCGTATGAGTTCTTTTGTGGGCAGTCAAAGAGGTTTTTTGTGCAGATGCGTAATTACACTGGTCACATTGAAAAGGTTTCTCGCCCGTGTGAGTGCTTTTGTGGGCAGTCAAAGAGGTTTTATGTGTAGATGCGTAATTACACTGGTCACATTGAAAAGGTTTCTCGCCCGTATGAGTTCTTTTGTGGGCAGTCAAAGAGGTTTTTTGTGCAGACGCGAAATTACATTGGTCACATTGAAAGGGTTTTTCGCGCGTATGAGTTCTTTTGTGGATAGCCAAGCTGGTTTTTCGTGCAGACGCGTAATTACATTGGTCACATTGAAAGGGTTTCTCGCCTGTGTGTGTTCTTTTGTGGCCATTCAATACGTCTATTCGTGCAGACGCGTAATTACACTGGTCACATTGAAAAGGTTTCTCGCCGGTATGTTTTCTTTTATGAACATTAAAATATTCCTTTCGGTTCGTGGCATAGTCGCACTCAGTGCACTGGTGTTTCTTCTCTTCTCGGCTGCTCATTTTGCCAGTTTGACGTTTAGAGTTCTGCGCGTTGTCTCTTTTAGAGTGAGGAATCTGTCTCGCTGTTACGACTGGCAGGATTTGTAGCAAAACAAGATTCCAAGATTACCAACAACGAAATGGATTCGGCGGTCATCTCTTCTGAAAGAGATGAATGAAATTGAACATTGTTGACTGACACCAGAGGAACCGGGGACATTTGAGGGCAAATAATGGAAACAAAATAGGCTAAATGAAGGAAACATATTTAAATAATTCACCTTTCTCGTTCAATTTCAAATTGAGAAAGGCACCAGTTGTTACATTTTGATAATTTTAAATGCATTTTAGAATGGTTTAATGGGTGTAATTTTTGGTTGAATTATCACGGTACGAAGGATTGGGTAAATAATAGGAAGGATATTTAAACTGGGCCTTGGTTAGGAAATTTTTTAAATAAGATTTTTTAAGCCTTTTAACCGTTTATACGGATTTTCTATTAATATCAAACAATAATAGTTTTAAATTTTAAGTATTTCTAATTTACCTTTCAACGTAAATTTAATCATTATCTCAATTTGAGCAATGAAATAGCACCCATTAAAATATTTACCAACGTCATTTCACCGAATTCTTTTCCAAAACTAAACGTTTGGATATATCATTTAATTTTTAGTTCCACATCTAGTTAGTGTATTTTTAGTTCCACATCTATATGTATATATAGAGTAGGACTATTGTTTTCGTTAGAATGTTGTGAAGTGTCGTAGTCGTCGTCGTCCACCTTTTAAACACCTTCCATATCTTTTGAACGGGGTGACATAACCCCGCCGTTTTTTCTAAGAATGCTTAATATGGTTGCCACTATCTGCACAACCAAGGCTGCGTTCAACAACTCTAAAATAGCTCAGCGCTGAGCTCAACGGTCAGCGGTTTTTTGTTGAACGGGTTTTTTGACTTCCGGTTTTGACGTCACGTTGATCATCGGAGACTCAGCGGAAACATCGACTGGGCGAGATGGTTTTTCCGTTGCTCATCGGTGTCGTGACGTCATTCGACAGAGTTAAAGGAGGGGTTAGCAGACGATATTTTGTTCGTTAAGTCAGCGAACTATATAAATCGTACAACAACTTTAGATTAGTGACGTAGCGTTGATTAAAAGAACTCAACGATAACTCAACGGTTTTTCTCCGTTGATAGTTGTTGAACGCAGCCCAAGTTTCACGGGTTAAATTTAGTTAGCGGCGATTTGCCAGCCCCTTCTATCCGACCCCCCTTAGACACTTAAAAAAAATACGCAGTCTTACAGTTTTGGATACGATTGACTTTTATATTCCGTTTAATTTTTAATCTATATAACCGCTATACCTCTACAATGTGCGCACGTCTCAGCTCTGTCGTGGAAACAGAGGGCGCAAAAGCCCCCCTTTTCCGATTGTGGGCGTTGATTTACGCACGCTGATTATTACCCAACTGAGTGACTTAAAAATTTAATTTCTTTTTTAAATTACGTATTTACTTTAGCTCTGATGGTTTGCCAGGTTTCGGTGCCCTAGAAAAATTAGGGGCCCTTGGGCGCCGCATAAACCACCGCTGACGTTCGTTTTTGCCTTACGCAGAGTGCGTAACTTACTTATCGAAGCCGCGTATGGCCAGAAGAAATAAATAAGTGTGACACTTAGAGTGCGTCATTTACGTATCGAAGCCGCGTATGGCCAGAAGTACCAAATAAGTGTGACACTTACTTATCGAAGCCGCGTATGGCCAGAAGTAACAAATAAGTGTGACACTCACTTATCGAAGCCTTGCATGGCCAGAAGTAACAAATAAGTGTGACACTTACTTATCGAAGCCGTGTATGGCCAGAAGTAACAAATAAGTGTGGCACTTACTTAACGGAGCCGTGTATGGCCAACGCTATTCGCGTGTGATTTGAGGTATAACTTTGAAACTTGATGTAGTTATTAGGATGGGCATTGCGGATATTTTACCAAACTTAATTTAAATTTAACCAAGGCTTAACTTGTTTTGGCCTAATTTTAACGCTATTCGCGTGCGATTTGAGGTATAACTTTGAAACTTGATGTAGTTATTAGGATGGGCATTGCGGATATTTTACCAAACTTAATTTAAATTTAACCAAGTCTTAACTTGTTTTGGCCTAATTTTAACGCTATTCGCGTGCGATTTGAAAGCTGATGTAGTTATTAGGATGGGTAATGCGGATATTTTACCATACTTAATTTTAAATTAACGAAGGCTTAGCATTTTTAGCTAGTCCTATCATTTTGGATCCGATTGACTTTTAAATTCCGTTTCATTTTTAATCTATATTACTGCTATACCTCTTCATTGTGTGCACGTTTCAGCTCTGTCAACAGCCCCCTTTTCCGATTTTGAGCGTTGATTTACGCAGAGTACGAAAGTTCCCAAAATCTCCCGGGTAAAGCGTTAATAATAGATTAGTTTCTATTGGATTTGAGATACTGAACCCAAAATTAGAAAACAAATAAAGAAGCTTACGTCTGAAGCTATGCTTAACCCTTTTGACAAATGCCAACGCTTAGAGAAAAATGAATAATCTTCGTAGTTCCTATTGGATTTGAAATATGGGGCTTAAACTTCGAATATAAAGGCGGTTACGTTTGGCACTATGCTTAACCATATTAACACGCGCCAAGGCTTATCCTACACGAATTTTTTTCGTAGTTTGGACTGGATTTGAGATACGGAGCTCAAACTTAAGGCCTTTTCACACGAGCCAACTTTTTGATCCAACTAGATGAGTCAACTTGAGTTGAGTAAACTAGTTGGTTCGTGTGAATAAAAGTTCGATGAGTTGATCCACCAAAAAAGTACGCCAGAAAAAAATGGATCACTGATCCATTTTTGCTGACTCAGCATTTTGATTTGAAAAGTTGGCTCGTGTGAAAAGACCTTAAGAATACAGATAAAGAAGCTTACGTCTGACGTTTTGCTTAAACCTTTTGACGCCAAGGCTTAGAGAATAATTAATTAATTCATCCATGTGGAACTAATATTACGGCCTTGGCCGTCTTGTTTAATATATTTCATCATTCTGTGGAGATGCTATCGCCATCTACCTACGATATAATACCATAGACTAAAAAAAATCCAGAAAGGCGACAATAAATAGTCTTTTATGTGGTAGATCTCGAGTCGAGCATTCATTAAACCTTCAGCATATGAGAGTACAGGGATTGTCACACTTTTGGTAATTATGCAACTTTTGGAAAACCAATTTCGGCGAAAATATTCTGCACGCAAATATTAAAATAAGTTATTCCGCTGTGTCGCCGAAGGGTATCAAAATAAGTTACTTGTATTTCATAGCTTATGTAAATTGTAAATAATGAAAATGGTTCCTCACTCCTCACAGTCCTCAGTGGGTTAGGCCGCTGCATTGAATTGGGAATAATACTGCTAGAATTACAATTACGATTTCGGTTGTCATGGTTACGCGGGACCTGTTCTGAGAAGACTGTACGAAATTCATCTTTATAATTAGGCGGTAGCGCCATCTATATTTTGTAATGTTATATGACTCGCGCAAAAATTCAATTGCAATATATTTGCCACCACTAGAGACAGATGCCGCCACGATTGAACGATATAGTTGATAAAGTCTCCATGGGTGCGTTCAACAACCCAAAAAAAGCCTCAGCGCTGACCATCGGATTTTAAAAAAGTTGTTGTACGGGGTTTTTCAATTTCCGGTTTTGACGTCACGCTTCCAATCGGATTGCCATCGGATCCATCTGCTCGCCGAGCCGATGGATCCGATGCCAATCGGAAAAAGTGCATTCTTTTTTGAGCACGTGGGACCTCAAGGTGTACTTTTGCCGATGGAGTATGTAAATGTTACATTGGAGGACAGTAATAATGGTGATAATTACACTATTCAAGTTACGTTAGAAGATTACCAAAGAATTTTAAATGGTATGTGAATTCTGAATTGAATATAAATAAATTCTTTATTTATATTTAAATAAAGAATTTTGCCAGTGCTTGATGTTTCTTTTAATCTTAAGTTTATTATTAATTAGACGAAGAATTTCGATGTGCTTGTTTAGACAAAGCAAAAATGATGAATGATGATCAGCAGCTTGTACTTAACAAGGAATCAATTTTGGTGGAGACTGATTTAAATAAAATTGATATGTCTACCTCAATAAATTCTTCCGTTGGTAAACAGTAGTTTTTTTAATTGCCATCTCAGTATTTATTAATGTTGTGGTGGGCCATCATTTGTTGTCAATAAATTAATACGTAGGTTGTTTTCTATTCACATTTTGTTTTTAATACAGAGTTTAAGTGGAATTCCAAAAACATTCTGCTTTTAATTGACTTGTACAAGTCTCATAAAGAAGAATTTAATATTGCGAAGAAAAAGAAAGATGTATGGGGAAAAATAAGTAACATAATGCAAAATTATGGTTATTTTGTAACGCAAGATGATTGCGACGTTAAATTTAGGAACCTAAAACAAAGGTACACTGTTGAGTTTTTATAATTATGTCACACTAATTGTAATTTTTTTGTTTTGTAGTTACAAAAATAATAAAATTAAAGCATCAAAAACTGGTCGCTCACCAAAAACTTGGGAATTTTTTGACAAATTCGATGATATATTTAGTGAAGACCATTCCATAACTCCTCTTAATTTGATGTTTTCTGCAAACAAAAGTAAGTTTTTTTTTTGTGAAATATCACAATAACATATAGTAAATTTTAATTTTTGGAATGTTAGATTTGTCATCTGATGAAGCTGGAACTTCGCTCGGTAGTGGAACGTCGCTTGGTAGTGAAACGTCGCTTGGTAGTGGAACGCTACTTGCTCGTGCTACATCTCTTGGAAATTTACAATTATCTCCTAGTCTATCTCTCCGAAGTTCATCATTATCACTCCAAGAAGAATATAGTACACTTTCACCCTCAATTTCGGACATTGGCAAACAAAGTGGTAGTTGCGAGTTTAAAAGTACCCCAAAATCAAAGAGGAAAAAGGTAACTAAAACCACAACAGCACCAGATTGGTTTGTTGAGTGGGCAAAAAAAACTGAAGAGCTAGAAATTAAAGCTCAAGTTCAAACTGATAAAATTACCGCCCAGAACGAAAAATTTCAAACCGAAATTTTGAAAACTTTAACAAAAAAAATGAAACTATGGATAAAATGTTAGAATTTTTAATGAAGTAAACATCACAATTCAATAAAATGATTTTAAACATCATAGTCTGCCACATTTCTTAAACTATGTGCAATACGGTCTCTTTTATCTTTTGCCTCTTGTAGGGCATGCTGGTTGTTGGCTTCTTCGTTTACTGGTGCAGTAACCACTTCGTCTTCAATATAATAATCTACATCATCATCCAAATCTTGCAACAAAATAAAATTGTTCAGTACACAAGCTGTCATTATCACTTCTGAAATTTTGATTATTAAGGACATGTCCAAAGCTTTGAGTCGTCTCCAACGACCTTTTAATAAAGCAAATGACCTTTCAATCATTTGTCTTGATGAACTATGCAGTTTGTTATATTTAATCTTGGCTGCACTTAAGTGTCCATTATTTTTGTAGGGAGTCATGATGAATTTGTCGATAGGATAGGCAGAATCACCTAAAATGTGATAATCCTCCAGAATATCTTTGCTACCATCAACAATATCTTGATATATAATACTATTTCTCCACACTCTTGCGTCGTGCACAGAGCCTGGCCAACCGACACAGCAGTCAATAAAAAAAAGCCTGTGATCACATGTTCCTGATAAAATAAAAGCAGATGGTTAATTATTGAATAAAAAACATAAATGGGCAACGTACCTTGTAGTAGTATAGATGTTCTTTTATGCCTATTGTAATAGGCATTTTTATCGGATACGGGCTCTTTTATGTCTATATGACAGCCGTCAACCGCTCCTATAACACCAGGAAATTGAAATCTTTCTTGGCAATGTTGAGCAGTGTTTGCCTTTACGTTGTTTGATGGCCATAAAATATATTCGTCTCGTTTGCTGCTCAAAATTTCAACAAATTCCAAAAACACCAAATGCGCGTTACCTTTTGAGAGGTCAAACCTATCCCCCACACTGCGGAAAGATTCTGGAGTACCCAATAGCCATAACGCACAAAATACCCTCTTTTCAACTGATATTGTAATAGAAGTTTTGTTTTGAGATAAAACATTCCCATATAGCTGGATTAACGTCTGTTAATGAGAATTAAATTAGTACCACAAATGTAAATTACCGTAAATAATTTTACCTCAGCAGTCATTCGTGACATACGAAAATGACTTTTGAAGTCGTGTGGTGTGTAATGAGGGATAACTAATTCAACATAATTAGCTATTCTATTAGGTGTAAGCCTAGGTTTATCCTGAGAGATTTCTTTCAGCAATGCTATAGCAGTTGTTGAGGTTTTCATAAATTTCGACTTTCGACTGTTAGGGGTCCTAATTAAGTCTTCTTCAATCTCTTCATTATTACATAGTTCAGTTAAAAGTAAAATTGCAATTTTTCTTTTTTGATTTTCAACCTCCGCCATGTTAAAATCTATCGCTGAAATATCAATCACGAAAATAAAACCGTACAACAATTATAGGGCGTCACGATTGCAATCGATGAAATCGAAAACAGAAAATTTAAATCGTACAACAACATCTTACGTCACGATGGGAATCGATAAAATAATTTCGTTTAAAATGACGTACAACAACCTCTGACGTCACGCTGCTCAGCGCTTAAACATCGCTGAAATCGGAATCGCTTTTTCGAAAAACCGTATTTTGGTTGTTGAACGTACCCCATATTGAAAGAAATTGGTCCCGCGCCAGCCAGATTTAGTTGTACCTCTATTTATTCCCAACTCAAATTACTCAATGGGCCGCTGCCTGACCAAGGCTTAGCTTTAAATATTCAAACATAATAATAGTCATACGCATCCTCATAATAGAACAAAACTAAAAGGGACTATTAATCTTGCGCCTACCTTTATTAATGTATTATGGCATATTTTGTAGTCTTCGAGGCATTTCTTACAGAAATTACGAGTCATTTTCTTTGTGGAGTAAATTACAAATTTTCGCGGATAATTTACCCGCCGGCGAATTCACTGATCACTGGACTCCTGGAACAGGGTTTCCACTCGACGGTTGAAATTTTCCCCTATTTTAGATGGGAAAATTCTATTTTAAGACGCCGGTCTAATGCAGAGAAATCTTATAACATAGAATGATTTCGTATAAATACAAAATGGGCCAATTACATTTTCTCAGGTTTCGTCATTATCAGCCAATCACGATTCAAAGAGTGACTACGGCAACGACTCGTTGCCATTTAGTTTGATTTACTGAAAACTAGGAGTACTAAATACATATATATTCCCCTAAGGAGTTGGAAGTTTCGAAAATCCGTTTGCCAAGACACGGCCGTCTCGAGATCTTCTTCGCGCTCATAGCGGCCCAGGCGATCGTACGAAAATCGCGTATGGGAAATTAGTTCAAAAACCTCTCACATTGTTTTCTGGCGCTAGTCTAGCCCCCCCTTGAGAAAATTCGCAGCCATGTTATCGAATGGGAGGAACTGCACGGAACTTTGGAATTTCAATTATTATCGCGTAATGTGTAATTTTTTGTAAAATATTTTTTTAGTAATATTTAAGTGAATTAATAATAAAAAAGTTAAACACCTCTTGAGATTTTTTAACACAAAGTAAAGTTTTGAAAAACGTTATTAAAATTTGGTCATTCTGGAGCCAGAAGTCGCCGTCGACGTTTTCTGTATATAAATGTAAACATAAACACGTGCTTCTCCTTACAGCTGTATTTTTGCTATGTAGTAACTTCCAGAGGCTTTTGTTTTGTATTAATGTTTAAAAATTTAATTTAATTAAAGTAGTAAAATAAATGAATTTTAAAAGAAAACAAATGCGACTTCTCTTGAAGAATACGTAAAAGTTTATTATTAAGGTAATGACTTGTTTTTTTAAGAGCCAAAATAAGTTTAATAATACATAATATTGGAATATGGGATGATGTATTATAATGATAATTTATACAGGACTAGTTGGAATATTGTTCAACATAGTATGATTATTTATTCAAATATTGACTAGTTGAAATATGGGTTAACGTGTAATAATTTATACAGGTACATGTGTTGACTATGTGGAATATGGTTTAACATAGTATGATAATTTATTTAGATATTGACTAGTTGAAATATGGGTTAACGTGTAATAATTTATACAGGTACATGTGTTGACTATGTGGAATATGGGTTAACATAGTATGATAATTTATTTAGATATTGACTAGGTGGAATATGAGTTAGCGGTTAACGCATAAAATACAGGTATTTACAAGTTATAATATCGGTTAACATATATATATTTATACAGGTATTGACTAGGTGGAATAGAGTTGACATATAATGATAATTTATACTGGCATGGATTAATTAACTAACTGTCACGTGGAAGATCACTATGAACGAAAATAGTGATTGAAACTTGGAAGGTATTTAAATCTGATAAATATAATAATAGTTAGGAAAAATTTAGAAAACTACAATTTACAACTTGAGTACTTTTCGAGAAAGAGGCTTATGCACAAGTTCTTTCACTTTCTCAAATTTTGCGGACAGAGTTTTGGTAATATTTGTGATAATTGGAGGTACGACCTTTCTACAAATTAAATCAGCAATTTCATTCGGGTGATTATTATTCAAATCACATTGGATGTAAGGGCATAGAGCAATTTTTGGCCACAAGTGGATTTCAATGTTTTTTAAAATTGCAGGTGAATCCCGGAGATAGGGTACAGCTCTCTCTATGAATGTTGTTACTATAGCCATTAACATGATAAAGCTTTGCTGGGGATACCTAAGGTTTCCTCTGTCGGATAATTTTATCAATCCAAGTAATGGTGAGTCAGAATTAGCCTGCGATACATTTTCAAGGCACAATTTGCAAAAATGTTTTTCTTCTAGGATTTGTACTACATAACCAGCCAAGTATGCGATACTTGCTAGCCGTAAGGTGCATCTCTGTGTATCTGGGTACTCATCCAAAGCATTTAGTATGTCAGTAACTTCAGAAGGTAACGTAACTTCATTGCTGTTAAAAATAGTTGAAAATTCATCGAGTCTGGTGTCAATCATGGCTGATAGATTTGTGAAGCTGTCTTGGGGAACGTTAGATGTTTTAGGTTTTGTTAATGATATAGTGCCTCTCTTAAGGATGGATTCCAAACTGAATATAGTGGCTCTTGCATCAAGCATGTCATTCACTCCAGCCATTTGCCTGAGGATGCTGAAAAACATTTCAATAGCATCGCTCGTTAAATTTCTTGTCAAGACAAATTGGAAACCAGATTTAAGGAGGTATGACACACAAGATATTGTAGACAATGAAGTTATTCTAATAGATTCATATGTTTCCTTTGTCAATATTTTCTTCTCGCAGTCGGTTTGAACTTTTTCTAGATATTGAGGAAAATCATTTTCTAGCCAAGCCAGTCTCTCGTCATTAACAGAGAAGAATGGACACTTGTTCTGATTTCTGGACCTGTATCCAAGACTCATAGTGGCTACATTGTGAATGTCATACCACTTTTGAATAACTTTCATATAAGTGATAGTTGCACCTGCTGTTTTAAACTTGTGCGCTTGTGGAAGACTTCCTTGATAGTTCATTAGATATTCCAAAGCCGCTATGACATTAGTTGAAAATATATCTATTGCTCGCCTTACACTCATCTTTTCAATATTACTTGGGTAAACAGCTTTTCTCGTGAGGCAACGAACTGGTTTGATGTTTTCGTCTTTTTGAAGCTTGTAAGTCCATTTAACGTACTTACCCGAAACATCTTCAGAGCCTTCTTCACTATCAGTTTCTAGGAATCGAGTTTTGACATTCTTCATTACGTGGCTAGCATCAAAACTAAGATTCAAGACTCGGCTTTTGTCCACAGGGTGTGGTACTGTTGGTATAAGGGTGGAGCGAGGACCATTACCAAGCAATCGCATCATGGCGCAATTTGTTTTGTGGTTGTCTGTCACTAATCTAATGACAAAGAAACCACAAGCTTCTATTTCTTGGATAACTAAAATGGTTAACTTGTGGAGCTCTACACCTGTAAGTTGCTTTGAAAAATAATAAGCAGCTGGTATACTAAATGACATTGACATCCCACTCATCAGGAAACATAACAACTGATTTGCAATTACTGGGACTGTTGGTTTTTTAGGCTGTGGTTCATCACTTGCGCTAGCAACAACAACAGTGATGTTCCGTGTAGTGTCTTTCAAGCCAAAGATCCGGTCTAACTTTTTATCATAAATCGCTTGGGGCTTGATGGACATTTCATCAATAATTACTGACACGAATCTATCTTTAGGATCAAGTCTGCTAGCTTCAAGTCTGAGTCGTTCTTTGATGACTGTTGTCACACCTGTTTCTCCATTGATACCACCTACAAATCTCTTCAGTGTTCTCTTGGAAGGTAAGGATTCCATTTTTCCTGGGGTAGTTATACCCTTTAGGAGAAGAAAAGTTCCACAGAGCACACTGTCTCACTGCATGCAGCTTCATTCCATGAAGGACGCTTTTTTTTATAGTTGCAAACTATGTTCAGCAAGAAAATAGCCTCGTCATTTTCGTCATCAGCATCAGCCATCAGTTATTGAACCTTCTTTACTGGAGGGTTATTAAATGCATCAAGTTGGGTCCGAAGTGAGTCAATTATTTCTTGCAGATCTTGTAATTTTTGGTTTTGGCGCCAGACTTTGCTCCTAAAGGTGTTAATGGTTCTTTTCATCTGTAGATAACTTTCAGCAGTTGGCTGATTTCGTAAAATGGCATATGTTGGAACTGTTATTTCAGTTTCAACTTCATTATTTCCGAAGGGCTCAGATAGTGAAAGTTCATTTGAGCTAGAAATATTTGGAATAAGTCTTGCATCTTGTAGAGTTGAAGTTGATGCTCCCTTTAAGATCTTTGATGGTGGAGCCTTTAGATTTCTTTCTCTAACATTCCTGGAAACTTCCTCGTCTTGTTGCATGTATTTTGGATAATCAGGAAATACAGTTGGAAAGGCACCTTTCTTTAATTTGCGGATCTTTAGACCTTCATAGTAATCACTTTCCTTAAAATGTACACTACAAACAAATCTTTTGCGTGATGCGTAAGCTTCATTGACCCCAAAATCTTTTCTAGATATGTTCTTAGTCCATAAGTTGCATAAATTTTCATTAACTGGAAACTGATGAAATGATACATTGATATTCTTCTTAGATTCACAGAATGGAACACAACAAATTTTTGTGGTGGGCATTTTTGAATATTAAAAAAAGGCAATATTTTAAAACTAAAGTTTGAGAAATGTGAACTTAATTTAAAGAATAATAAAGCTATTTATAATAATAATAATAATAATATGAATAATATTGTGGTTATTTATTTAAAATTCTGATAAAATAAATGCTAATACTGGTTTGAAAACTTAAAAACTTGAAACCTGTGAAAAGCAAAATAAACTTTGGTTAGGCTTAGCAATTAACTAATAAAACTCAATATAAGCATATTACTTTAATTAAATAAATGTTTTAAATGAAAACTTATTGGATAAAGATCAAATCGTAAGTTTTATATCCCAAACTTTCCAGAAGTTTTTGAAAAACAACGCTAAAAGTATTACCTAGTTGAATTTACCGCCATAGAAAACTATTAAATATCCCGCTGATTTTTTACATTTAAGGGGGGGCTAGGACAGCGCTCCTAGTGTTAAAAAAAGGTATTCGCGGAAATACATAGGAGAGGAAATCTTTGCCTGGGCCGCTATGAGCGTGAAGCAGATATCGAGACGGCCGTGGCCAAGAATAGTGTACAAAATGTGATTGTATATTAGGATTAGTCACGTGAGCCAATCACATTTCACTTTTACCGTCGCCGATTGTGTCCATAGAGATAGAAAAGAAATAGAGGCACTATTGTATCTGGCGAAGTTTACCGCGAGTTACGACCCCCTTTTCGCCAATGTAGGAAGCCATCAGATGGGCAGATTACGTGGCGCCATCGATGCGCGGTGAAATGAAATACATTATGCCTCTTTGAAAATCAACTGTCATTTGATGAAACAAAGGAAGGATAGATGGCGTTGCAAATTCTGCCCATCTCCGCTTTCGTACATGCTCGAGGGGGGGATGAATTTTCCCGGTCAAAAACAGGGGTGCCTTAACGCGGTAATCTTCCCTCTATTTCTTTTCTATCTCTATGATTGTGTCGTCCATTGAATTGGGAATAATACTGCTAGAATTACAATTACGATTTCGGTTGTCATGGTTACGCGGGACCTGTTCTGAGAAGACTGTACGAAATTCATCTTTATAATTAGGCGGTAGCGCCATCTATATTTTGTAAAGTTATATGATTCGCGCAAAAATTCAATTGCAATATAGTTGCCACCATTAGAGACAGATGCCGCCACGGTTGAACGATATAGTTGATAAAGTCTCCATATTGAACGAAATTGGTCCCGCGCCAGCCAGATTTAGTTGTACCTCTATTTATTCCCAACTCAATGGTGCCGTCTAGTTTTACAATTTTTTTAGGTTGAATTTGACAAGTCATTTTTAAAATGACATAACTATTTAAATTATGATCATTTTACGATCTCTTGACTAAAGGCTCTTGTGTGAAAGGTATCAATAGTTTGATTTCTATTTAAAATAAGCAAAAGTAATTTATAAGATCTTTGAAACGAAAAAACTCTAAGCCTTGGCTACTTATAATGTTGGTTTCAGTGTCTTGGGAAGTTGGGAGTACCAATAATCTACATATACCCCTAGGGAAATATGCATACTTCCATTACCTATTTATTTTAAATTATTATTTAATGGAAAGTAACGATGATGGAAGATAGCAGCAGTAGTGACAATGATTCTGTAGATTTTAATTTGGAGAAAAATAAAAACGAATGGAATCTTAGTAAATAATTTTATTTTCACGTGTATGGCTGCGAAGGTAATATTAAATTTTTTTTGGGTTTTACTTCTATCACTCTTTTGAAATAAAAATATCTGTCTTCAAATTTTCAGAACCCTTCTATCTCCCGTATAAAAAAGCCTTTAATGCAGGTTTGGAACAGCTGGGGGAACTGATCCCTCTTTGTGAACCCCAAATAAGATAATGTCTCAATAAATTGAGATATTCCACCAATATATTTTGCCATGATATTTCTCCACTAAGAAAACTGTTAATTGGAAATGTAGAAGAATGTATGTCAGATGAAAAATACCAAAATCTAACATTTGCCACAACAATGAAATTTGAAGTAATAACCAAATTAGGCGAAACTTTTGACAAATTAAAGGTAATATCTTTTAAAAATTATATCTTTTTATAAAAACCAATGTACATTTCCATTAGATCTTTCATGAACTTCCAGTTCTAGAAAAAGAATTCAGTGTTCAAGGATTTTTGCGAAGATTTTTCTGGTGTTTCCGAAAATTTTGGTCTAAAGAAGATATTGAAAATGAAAATGAATTAAAAGTTAAACATCAAGACATCGAAACAAGTGATCCTAATAATCCTAATTTTAAACAAATACTCTGTGAGAAAGAAAATAACGTTTGGTTTAAATTATACTGCGGGCTTTGTGCTGCCAAAAGTAAAAAAGTGGAAAATAGATAAAAAGAAAATTATCCTAGAAAACTTTGTTGAAGATTATTCAGCTCCTGCTAGATCAGAAGAAGGATACATAACCTAGTTAATTTCCCTTTTGATATATTAGTTCACGGAAAAGGGAATGCAGTTTTTTGAAAAGTTAAATGAATTCACTGTTAAACCATTCTATGACGCCATTGCAAAAGATTCTTGGTTCAGGAAAGAGAAAAAACACGAACTAAGGAAACTAGTTTTAAGGGACAAAGAGGTAATAAATGACTGGAATACACTGTCGGATGGCTTGTGTGATTTACACAGAGTAATCGATGCGTTTTTGAAACTTAAGGGAAAGGGGGTGGCAAAAATTATTTGCCAAAACCACCAAATGGAAACAAGAAAAGCTAGCAGAGCTTCAAAAGGGTTGAGACCAACACTTAAGGTGATGGAAAATTATACTGTCACAAGATCAACGTTTGAAGACGTTTAAATTTTTGTAAACTTAAATATTCGTTCCTAACTGACAATAAAGTGAAATTTTAAATAAAAATTAACTTACATTTCTTTATTATTGGCCTTATTGTTCTTAGGCGTTTTGCATTGTGCATATATTCCAAATAAGTCGGATTATCATTAGATCCATTTACAAATCTTTGCGTCCCAAATTCTTGTTCAAGGGGGTCCTACATACAAAAGGGATATAAGGTAAAAGTATTTAATTTTAATTAAGAAAAGTTTAACTGATTTACCTGATTAAAGTGATCTGTTAACACAAATGGAGCACCCTTTCGTAACATGAATTTTACTATGGCGACTCCAGATTTAGCTTGAAGGGTAAAATTACTTTTATGTTAATATAAACATTATAATTGGGTGCCATTCACAAATTACATAATGTGGTAAGAGTAGAGGAAGGTTTGTTACTGAGGGGGGAGGGTTCACTGAAATGTTGTATTACACAGTGGTGTAACTAAGTGACTCTTGAGACTAATAAGGGGCACTGGAAGTCTAGGGCCCCCGCAGCGCGAGGGTGCGGGGGCCCTATTTACGCCACTGGTATTACAGTTTCTCTATTCGGAAAAACCTCGTAAACGCCAATTACAAAACATTTCAGTTAGTAGTAAATTCTACTGCCAATTGTACACTTACTGTAAAATTTTCACTCCTCAAAAATATATACCCTATGAGCTATACCATAAGTTTATAATAAGGTCCCTCTAAGTCTGAATCGAAAGCAATTTTTTGAACCGCAAGCGCCCTATATGACGAGGAACGTACACAATATATGCGCTGGTGGCATCCCTTGGTACCACATGTTTGAATATATTTTCCCCGCGAAGTCCGCGCGCAGAGGCTCATAGCGGAAATAGAATCATCGAAAATCTTTATACGCATGCTCGAGATTAGAAGAGTCAGATGGGATAGAATGGCGGCTGAATTAAAATCGGGAAGGTATTTAGCCAAATTAGAGTTATATTTAAAAGGAAAAGTAGTCACGGAATTACATATAAGTAATAAAAGAGGTGCAATATTTTCGGAATTAGTGGACAAAAAAGTGCATTTAAAATATTTAGGTTTGTTATTAGAATACCTTCTAAAAAGCATACAAAATATGGAAAATGAAGTGAAGCCTACCCAGTTGAAAACACATCAAGAGGAACCCTCAGTTTCATTACCAGAGTCAGTTCAACGTGAAATTATTGACACAATAGAAAGTGTTATTAAAGAGAGTGTAATCATCTGCGAGCGTGAAAACATTCCAGTAAGGAGTGATCGCTTTTTGAAAGAGAAAAAGAGGAAAAAACCAGCTGTAATAAGTAGTTTAAGAATTGTGAAATTTAAAATTGAATATCTCTCATTTGCCAAAAGCCTAAAACCTGAATTCCAGTTTGATCTAAAAAAAAATAACATTTCTTCAGATTGGGAAGAGAGTGAGAAGATTTTTAATTTTATGGCTCGTTCAGTTCACGAGTTCAGTATGATGGTTTGCAATGGAGAAGTACAACAGGAAAATGAAGATTCACTTCTGGAGGTGGAATTACTAGAACATGAAGAGTTGGAAGAACTTCTCTCTTCTGACATTTGTCAGTTAACTACATCCGCTGGTGAGGCTAAATCCTGTAAAGATTTTCTCGTAGACATTTCTACTACTCAAGACGGAGAAGATTGGTTTGAGCAGTCAGAAATAGACTTTGAAATACCGTCGGATGAGGTTTTAATGGAAAATTCTATAGCTAGTAAAAATCTTAACTTTTCTGATGAAAACCTTTTCTCACTCTCTGGAGAACTGATGAATATTGAACCACCACAATCTCTTTTTCGACTTGGTGGTGGATGTATGAGAGAGATAGTGAATGTCTCTAAGCGTGCCAAAGAAAACAACAACCACCCCATTGAACGAAGAATTAAGGAGAGAAAGATTTACAAATTGGGCGTAGCATTAAGTTTAGAGGGGGAAGAAAAAGAAAGTTTACCTGGGGAATTAAAAGATCGCGACAATGGAAATATGTCATTTCCAAAGTTTTGTTTTTTAGAATTTCTAAGTAGATTAAATAATGAAGTGAGAAAGTATGCCAGTGCAGATGGATTTAAGAGGTTTGGGAAAAGTTTGATTAAAGAATGTCATAAAAATATTACCGAGAAAATGCCAAAATTATGGTACCTGTTTACCAAATGCCTTCCTATTAAGCATGATAAAAATGAAGAAGCTGTGATATCTTTTTACCATATATGGGTGAGAAAAATTGTAAATGCCAGAATACAAGAATATATATCAAGTCACATGGATTTCTATACCAAAGAAGCTCACAAACTTGCCAAAGGGGGCCATACCTTAAGAGATGGACTCTATGCTGCAGTATCTACTAAGAAAAACGCCAAAAAGAATGATGAGTCAGTCAGCAAGCTTAACTGTGATAGCCCAAATTTGATTGTAACAGAATCTCTCGAGGTATTGAAAAATTCTAGTCCTATTCTAGGAAAAATTTCGGAAAATATAGCAACTGATGCGACTCCCAAAAAAAAGGTCAAGATTTCAAGTAAAAATTGAAATAAAAAAAGCCAAAGAAAAAACCTCTCTACTATATTTGAAGACAGTGTTAATTGTAATGATGAACAAGTTGTAAAAAAAAAATTCGAGAAATGATAAAGAAAAGAAATTACAGATTAAAAAGTAAGCTAACCAAAAATCGGGTGCTACAGAAGTAATTTTGGATACCATTCCAAATAGTGATATCAAAGATGCAGTATTAGATACCTCAAAGACAAGCCCACCATTCTCACAGAGAAAAAGTTCAAGAGCAATAAAGAAAAACAAAAGATATGAGTGATCAAAAATTTAAAAATTAAATATTTTAGTTAAAAAATTAAGATTTATTACATTCATCCACACTAAAAAATTGGGGTCAGGAAAGTTTATATTTAATTCCTTATAATCAAAACACTACCCGATGGCCAAAGTCGAACTAGTCTAAAAATCACTATTGCATAATTTGTTTTATTATTATTATTATTATTATTATTATGACAAAATGAAACTAATAGTGAAAGTACGGGACCAAATGGTTAATGTAAACACACATTAAGATATTTTTGAGTTTCTTTCCAAAAGCGTGTAAATTGATTTACTTGACCTTGGCTCTTAGGTAGTGATAATGGGTATACTGATAAACATGGCTTTTATCATAAGTAACATTATTATTCCCATAAAAGTTAAATAATTTCTAATATTATAAACATATATAATTAAATATTTGTAATATTGTGGAGTCTGGACTAGTGATAAGGAAATTATAAAATATTAAATTCATATATAAAATGAACCCTCTTATATACCCTCGCTTAAGTAAAGATAGGTGTCTCTAATGTTCTTATTATTTGAATTTCTGCCATGAATGTTTTTTCTTGTAAGCACAGCTTTCCTAGCAGTTGAATAGTTTACGCTTGATAGTTTACTACCCGTTGCATACTTCATCTGCGAAAATAAACTTTCTACAGCGCTACCATTAGTGCGTAGGGGAGATAAGAAATAATCAGGATTCTGGCTAAGAAAATCTTCGGAAAGGTTTTTATATCCAAATACCATAATCCTCATTAGGTCCCATGTTTGCCAGCTTAAAAATTTATTTTGTTTTGGGGCGTTAAAGTTATAGTCGGGTTCCTCCTCCAAAATTTCGTAGAACCAATCTTCAAAATATTTGAAGCCAGTTAGAATTGAATCTAAAACCTCAGAATTAGAGTTGGAAACCTTTTTGTGAGACAAAATCCCATTTTCAAATATTTTGTTAGTAGCGCGTAAATAGTCAATCTTGCGCTTTTCCTTTTCAACTCACTCCCTTCTTTCCCATTCATGAAATTATATAGCTCTGACAATAGATCCTCCTGTTGCATGATTTTAGTGGGAACTACGTTTAACCGAGTCCATGAGTCTCTTATTATATAGCTTGTCAGAAGTTTAGGGACGTATCTTAACTGGTTTCTCTCCGTTCTCCTTTCGTCTCTTTGTTTAACACTTTGTATCTCACTCCATCCAAATTTTGTCCCATTACGAATAAACTGCTTTGGACTTGTATCGTGTTTTTCAACTGATGAGATGGACAAACAATCCAATGAATTTTCTCTCCGTCATAAAATGGATTCTCAAACGTTGGATTTATAGTTACGTCAATTTTCTCCCCGTATTTATGGAAACCAAAGGGACCTTTATGATCCATTGTAGACTTTATTAATGAGAGATTCTCCGAAGCACCATCACATACTATCGCAGTCGTTTCAAAAGAATAGGCATGTAGTGCTTCTATGGTAGCAAACAGTGCTTCCGCAATTAAGTGTTGTTGAAATGATGAGGCAAAAGTGAAATAAGGACCTATAAAATCAAATTTGGACGAGAGATCTCTCCAAAGAAACTTTAGGACATATTGAGCCGGAGACTCAGCTTCCACATTTTCAGAAGGTTTAATGATAATGTCATTTAAATCTTTATATTCTTCTTTCGACATTGCGAAGCCAGTAAATTCTTTGCTCTTTGAATTCCAAATAATCTTTTCAATAACTTTGACCTCATCAAACACAAGAACACCTTTCCCTAACGGTTTTTGGTCACCCCGTGAAACTTTTTCATGTTGGAATTGTTTATATTTGCTCTCTTGGTCAGCTAAATATTTATGGTCAATACCTGGTTCATGGTGGTACTTTTTTGCCTTTTTTTGTAACGTACGTTCGCAAGGTAGTTGTAAAATATCAAAACTTTGGAGAGCATTGTACGCAGCCTTACTTCGAGAATACACAGCCAAAGCTAGTCTTAGGGTAATGGTACTCCACTTATTTGTTTTTATGCCATTTTGATTTTTAATTTGATCATTTAAAAAGTCTTTTTTATCTTGGTATTGCCTTATTTGCAAGTCCTTCTCCCATGAATTTCTAAGGGTCTTGCGAGTAGGTTCGGTGAGATTCTTATCATTAATAGTCTCTTCAAGGGCATTTGGAAATTGATCATTAATTATTTGTGTTATGTTTTCCATTTGCTTAGATTGATCATTATTAAGGGTGACTTCGTATCTTTTAAGTTTTTTTTCTAACATTTGAACTTTGGTTTGGAGATACTTCCTATACTTTTTTACACGGGAAAGTCGAATTTTTCTGCTTGCTGGTGATAACTTATTGACACTGTAATTGCTAGTTATACGCTGACGTTTGAACTTTCTGGTTGGGGTTTCAATTAATTTTATTTTACGTGCTCTTGATAAGTATGATGATGTGAGCTGACACTCTTTGCATTGCTTCAATTTAAAAACTTTGGATTTAACTTGATCATCAGTTGGTTTTTCATAGTACACCTGATATCGTTTTGATGGATGGTTTAAAATCAAGAGACTTGGAGGTACAATGTTTTCATCTTTTGTTGCGATCTTAGAATTAATCCCAGGACAAAATATATAATTTCCAATACACGACACCTTAGTTAAAATAGATTTAAAAACACATTCATCTAACACACCATTTTTGTAGATTTGGTATGCCTCCTCAGGTTTAAACAACACAAATAAAATTAACAACCCATCGCGATTTAAAATTACTGTTAAGGGATCCAAATATAAACCTAGAAGGCCAATAGTATCCTTTCTAGTTATTCGAATAAATGGGTTTTTGTTGTAGTCCTTTTTTACTTGAATTTCCAAATCAGCAAATAGTTAGTGTCAATGACTTTTAAAACCTGGTTCAAGAAGTGGTTAGATGAAGGTTTTACACTACCTAAACTTGCATTATTTCCTTGTGGGCTAATATCACGAACGGCAAGGCATTGGGTCCACTGATTACGCTGCAATCCAGTTTTCGGTTTCGTCAAAGTTGATGACACTTTCTGTATATCTTTCGACACTTCACTTCCTCTCTCTAAATTACACCTTAAATAGCACTGCGTTGAAGCATTGGCTTTGTCAAAAATGGTTTGGCAAAGTTTTGACTTTTTGTTATTAAACTTAATACAAGGCTTAATAGGATTTTCGAAGTTGCAGGATACACTTTTGCTTTTTACTTGTAACTGAGCTTTTTCTTGGAGGTATAGATCACATTGAGTTGTTACTGATTTATTCTTAGTATGAACAACTTGAGGTACATTTAAATTTCGATACATTTTCCAAGAAAATAGAACGAAGTGGTAATCATTGAACCCGCTAATCGGCAGCCATTACTACTCCTCCAAACTTCCGGTTATTTTTTATAGCTATAAACGACTAAAGATGGCACTCGCATCGTAGGCGCGAGAATTTTAAAATTCAAGAATGATGATATGAGACCAATGCAGTCCACACGGGAGCTTATAGGCGATTCAGACTTAGAGGGACCTTATTATAAACCTATGGCTATACCAGTAATTGCCACTTACATTACCATTAAAACTAATGTAAATCAAAATAACATCTTAATTATCTCGTATTTTAAAATTTGGTGTTTAGTAGGTTTTGGCCATGGGACAGCCGATTTGAATTAACCAGGGTTTTTTGGTATAAAAAATAATTTAAACCACGGCTTAAACCATTTTTTCCATTTTTCCACATACTTCTGGTTTGTAAATGGTACTCGCTGTTACTGAAACAATTTCTTACAGTTTTTATTAAATGTGGCACATCAGTAACTAAATAGATATCTCGGTATTCATCCATGACATATTTGTTTCTAACACTGTATCCAATTTGGTTCTTTTTTGTAGGGGAACATTTTTCATAACACTTTCTATTGGTAGCCGCACCATCGCAGACTAAAGCTATTACTTTAGCCCCTATGGCTTCAAGCTTCTCGACTGCCTCCCAAATTACTTCAAATATTTCATTAGCGGTAAAAGTGGTAGTAGGAAAGTAAGCCAGTGGAAATTTTAAATTGGAAGCTATGCCACGCACCATTAATTGAAGCACATGTGTCGCCAACTTGGGTGTTTCACCATTTTCCGGAAGAAGCCCAATAAAACCGCTTGTGTTATGGTCATAATCTACATGTTCCTTGATTTTAACTTCATCCCACATTAAACACACATATTTTCGATATTCTTCAGTTCCAATTTCATTTAAAAGTTCTTTGAGATCCAAAACAATTTCATTCGTAAAGCCAGATTTGACACACGGTTTTGTGTGCTTGGTCAATGTTTCTTTACAAGGTAAAGTCTTTATTCCAGATTTCCTCATTATTCGTAACTTGATGAAGACTTGTTTTTCAGAAACTGACACCATTCAATTAAGTCAGGATGCCATTTGTAGCCATGCTTATTTTTAGCTTTTGAATTTCTCAATTGCTGTTCCTCAAATATTTTTACAAATGACCCTTCATCAACAGCTTTAGATGAAAAAAATTCTGCATTTCTTTTTAATTTCGGTCTCACTTTTTTCCTAATGAGCCCTTGTTCCATTCTGTGTTTATTGTTTTTGGAATATTGAAGGTATTTTCTGTAGCGCGTACACGGTACACATCTATTTCTTCTCAATCCAAGTGGTACAAAACCAGAGCACATTATTGATCGTATACTAGTACATATACCATTTTCACATTCCTTTCCAGTCTTCAGGCGATTATCAGGGATAGTACGAAAAGTTTCTTTCAAATTAGTTTCAGGATTTCCGGTACAAATATGAAACTCTGATAATTTTTGAAGAACATCACTATTAGTACTGGTTGTTTTTGGCACTGAATCCGAAACAAAATGTTGTTCACTAAAAAATGTGTCATTTCCCAACACCCTAATTTTCAGTTCTGATGTCTGTTTTTAACTAGTTGTACGAGCAACTTGCCATTGCAAATTTTTGAGAAAGAAATTCCATCGTCTAGTTTTCCAATAGACCAACCCAATTGTAGGCAATCATTGAAAAACTGACGTCATGAGTGTCATCACTTTCATACCAACGCAAGGTAACGGATCTGAGTTAAATGCAGTTGGACCGTTTCGGATCTTTCCTATGATAGAGGCCACGGGGTTGAAGTCATAAGATTTATATGGTTGAAGTAGTGTGTAAAAAAGGTGCCTGGCAGCACTGCAAAACCGCCAAAGTGGCGGTTTTAGTACAGTGCTGCCAGGCACCTTTTTAAACACCTACCCAAAACAAAATTGACCGAATTTGAAATGACGTTTTGACCATAGAAATCGGATAACAAACTAGAACGATTTTTGAAATATTGTCGAGGGTTCCGATTAGAACTTTTAAAAAACCCTGCCTTTGGCCCATGCTTTTCGTTTGGCTGGCAACGAAAGTTACGCCATCGGTGCCAAACTGGTGAACTAACACTCTATTTCGCCTAAAATTAAATGGCCGACTTTAGCTCGACGCTAACGCGGTTTTTTACATACGACCAATCGTAGTGTCGTAATCGCGGTTTTAATGTTATACCTGAAACGCGTCTTACAATTTTGCGCCTTCGTTGACTTAAAACGCATCCACCGCTCTTCATGTAACCACGTTTAAAATTTACCACCCAGCTAACTCTTGTTATTTTTGCAATAAATCGCTTGAAAATGAAGCTATTGTGAAGGTTGTGTGAGACAAAATGATGGGAAAGTCGGAATAATGGGTCACTTCAATTTAAGTTCATATTGACTGCCGTAAGGAATAAATCCAAAAGACCAGCATCAATGCTTTGAAAAGAAAACACGACACCGCTGATACTATTCGACATGTAGAGCGCGAGCGAATCAACCTACCAAATGATATAAGAAATATTCAACATACAAATTTTCCCGTTTATATGAACTTAAATGTAATATAAAATCGTCTTGAAAAACCGTTTATTGCTTTATAACATTCAAAAATAATATTAAAATTATTAACATTAATAATATAATAAGTTTGCGTTGTCAACGCGCGTATTTTGAAACGGAAAAACCCGATTACTATTGTTAAATCTTGGATTAATAATATGATATTTTTAATACGAAACAAATAACGAAATACGTGGAATTTTTGGCGTTAAATAAGTTTAGAACGTATTTCGTTATTTGTTTCTTATTACAAGGAGCATTCGCCATCATTTAACCAAGATTTAACGATAGTCATCGCGTTTTTCCGTTTCAAAATACGCAGTAGATTAAACCGAGGCTTAAGACTGGGCAAGATTCCGCGCCTTAAAATTTTCGTCTACTTAAAAGATACATTCTGAACGAACCAATGGATGAAATGTTATGAAACTAGCTTTTAAATAAATCTTGAAACTTATTTCAAGTCATATTTATAATTCACCGATGACAAAATTCGTGAAAAGTATTAATATCGTTCCAAATTACAACCTATTTTCTAAAATTCATTTTTCTTTCTAATACGCGCGTTGACAACACAAACTTTACCTAGACGAGCAGATGCTCGGTTATCTAGATTGTGCGTGAAAAATATTATTTTTGAATGTTATAAAGCGATAAACGATTTTTCAAGACGATTTTATATTACATTTAAGTTCATATAAACGGGAAAAATTGTCAGTGGAATATTTCTTATATCATTTGGTAGGTTAATTAACGTTTAATTATCGCCAACTTTACATTAATTTCAATGGGGTGGGGGAAAACTTTTAACCAAGTTACGCGCGAGCGCGCCTCTTTAGGCAGCGCAGATGGCGTTACTGTCGTTTTAGCCAAGAATCTAATTGGTACCTTGTCAGCCATTCGATTAAGCGTTCTAGTTTGTTATCCGATTTCTATGGTTTTGGCGCGCCCCACAACCACTACATTTCTTGGGCAGACAGCCTTATTTACATGCTTTTCTGCCCATGAAATTTAGCGGTATTTTCAGGCGCATAATCAATTTTAAAAGCCGACAATTAAAATGGAAAACATAGGCCTTACCGCCTTGAGGCTAAGCTTCGGCGCGGGAAAGCTATTTAGCCATGTAAGAATTTTTTTAGCCAAATTTTATAAAAAAAAGTACAATATTTACCAAATGAATGTGCATCTTCAGTCGAGCAATATAAATTCAAAAAGGCAATTAATAAAACGCGTTATACTGTAAAATAGGCCTAAGCCAATTCCCGAAATCATATACTAACAGACCACATGATTGTAAAGGCCTCCGTTCTAGGAGCGTAAACCTCCGATGACGGAGGCCAATCAAATCGTGGTTTTACATGAAATAGTTGCCTACATGAAAACGGTGCCTACGCGCCTGCGGCGCGCCCGGCTAACCTAACCTGACCTAACCTAACCTTACCGTACCGTGGTTATATAGTACATTTTGTAATGGCCTCTCTCCTCTCACATAGGACGCTCTCAGTCCTATGACAGAGGCCATTCCAACGTAACATCTTGCTATTGGCCTCTCATACAGGACGCTAGTTGTCCTATAACAGAGGCCATTCCAACGTAACATCTAGCTATTGGCCTCTCATATAGGACGATAATTGTCCTTTAATAGAGGCCTTTTCAACACTATTATCTTATATAAATTGTACCTTTTATATATACCCCACCCAAAGCCCCAATTTTTACCCTTGGTCCCGAAAGGAGGTTTATTAGACCTTTTATATTTTGTACCTTTTATATAGTACATTTTGTAATGGCATCTCTCATTTTTGGCCCATTTTCGACAAATATTGAAGAAAATATTGAAGGTGAAGAAACCCACCCAATTGGGCAGTTTTTTGTGGCAATTTTTGCAGTGTTACCTGGTTAAAACTTAAAAACACACTATTTCAACCATAGAAATCTCATAGGTAACTAGAATGCTGCCGCCTACGGCCGGGCTTGTCGCCAGGTCATATTTAATCACATGGTACCTTTCAGCCAATGAGAGGCAATTTAGTGACTATGCTACGCCCGACCAGCCTTGGAAATAACGGTGGTCAGGTGGTCAAAGACCAGTTAATTAATTTCTCAGACCAGTTTATTTATTCAAAATTTGGGGGGTCACTGGTCACCGTGTCCAGTTTATTAATTCGAAATAATAATAAAAACAGAAGGTGACCAGTTTAATAATTCCAAATAATAGGAGATGACCTATTAAAGGGAATATAACCTCAGGTATTTGGTGTGGAACACCAACGTTTGCAGCTCTGGCCGCTCTTGCCTTTGGCTTTAGAAATGTTTGGCGCTACTGTACAGGGTAATTTGAAAAATTGAAGGGGTCTTCCATAAAGATCGCTTTGCGGGTTATATTCCCTTTAATTCAAAGTTTATATCAATTTTGATTTCCCTATTCACTGGATTTCTATGTACAGCGACTCCGCTTACTACCGCCGGGGCCGCAACACGAGGTTTTATGTAGAGTCCCTTCGCTCGCATCCCTCGAACGAGTCGAACTGTCTAACCCCTAGGGGTGTGCGAGTATCAATTTTTGACTACCGAGTCGAGTTCGAGTTTTTATAAATTCTCTTATCGAGTTCGAGTTCGAGTTTGAAAAACCTAGCGAGTTTACGAGTTTTAAAATATCACCTTTTCTAAGCTTCGAGCCCTTAACGAGTCTTAAAAATGTTCACGATTTTTAAATTTGGGTAATATATGTATAGCTAAGGTATCATTTGTGAATTGTGTATATTGCAATATATAGCAGAATTATAAATGGGATACGTTCACAATAAAAAATATCTCACGGTATACAATGGTTAATTTCAAAATATAATGAAAAATATACTGAACTTTGATATTAACCAAACGACAAAGAAGGTTATGGTATTTAGATTTTATTGTTTTTTTAAGAAGTCCCTTTTCTTGAATAAATTAAAATATTTCAGAGGTGCCTATCTACGCATAAGTATTTTATTTTTTAGAAAGTATGTTACAGAATAAGAGCAAAGAAAGTTTTACTAATTGATTTACTGCTAAAATGTCAACCTTTTTGGATAAATTAGCGTTAGTTATCGCGTCTGGACATAGCAAGAAAAGATTTCGAGTCTAAGTTATCTACATTGGGCTGACTAAAATTCCGACGCAAAAATTCCTTCTCAATTTAGAAGGTTTTCCATTGGCTTAAATAAATATGTTACTAGCCAATAGTGTGACTCCCAAAATTACTAGGTTGAATAAAAAGGTTAAAATCTAACGTAGTCCACCTTTTTACTGGTTCGTGGTGAAACAAACCGTTAGTGAAGATTTTTGAATGGAATAAAGGTGCAGTGGCATACTTATGAGTAATTATGTTACATATGATAATACCCATAAATATGAACATAGGTTTATAATTATGTTTCAAAGCTGTGTCACGGACCTTTATGAGACATTATGTTACATATGATCTAAGATATGGGAGTTTCAATTCATTTCAATTATTATTTGCCCTTGCCTGAAAAATATCAATTGAAATCTATAAAGATTTGGATAAGTATCATTTCAATTACTTTTAATCGTTTTCGCGTCGGGACATAACAAGAAAATATTTCGAGTCTACTATGAATTTGTAAGAGTTTTCGCCCTCTTGACTAATAAATTCGAAATTGGGAAATTATTTCTTCATAAAAAACATTGTCTGCGATGTCAAAACTGAGAAATACAACCCTTTTAAACATACCTCTGAATAAGATGATTTCTGCATGACCATCTCATTCTTCGAAACGAACAACCATCCAATAAAGATGTTAGATAATTTGACAATAGAATCCATAGAAATCTCATAGGTAACTAGAATGCTGCCGCCTACGGCCGAGCTTGTCGCCAGTTCGTTTTGAACCTTCAGCCAATGAGAGGCCGTAGAGTGGTTCCGCCAAGGAGGATAATAATCCTCCTTGGTTCCGCTACTATCGCGGGAGCTAGGTGACGTCATTATCTCTGGTGACGTTGAACTCTTGGCAGAACCAATCTTTGAGCTCTGATTGGCTGAGATCTGGCTATCGTCTGCCACGGCGTTTGGTCCATTTGCCAGTTACACGGCAGAATTCTAGTTACCTATGAGATTTCTATGATAGAATCAGATAGAACTTGATTGATTTTAACGATCGGTTGCCCTTGGGGAAATGCATAACGGTTTGTTTGCGCGTAAATTGGGTGAATGAAAACAAAATTGGATAAAAATTTATATTTATTACTTCATCGTGAGACCACCGTTACTATTCCTTAGTTAGATTTGTATTAAATGTATTCATCTCCGACGAGACCCACTTTTCAAAGTTAACCGCGGCACGATATTCGAGAACTAGTAGATTAGTCCATTATAAAAAGGGGATAAAAAAGCTAAACCTATACAAATTTGAAGAAAATTAAAAATAAACTTACACAGCTAGTACAAAAAGACGCGAAACTCGGACCAAATAGATCTTCGAGTGGAAAACATCCAGGAGTCCGTACTACTCGTAGCTCAGCGTAAGCCTTGGCTATAAACATGGCATTAATGCTTCAGCTTGAATTAATAACCTAAACCTATATTTTTAATCCAAAATCTCTGGCTACCATAAGTTATGACTTATACGAGCTTCGGATAAAATAAAGTATGATGAATTATAATTATATAGCTTTGGTTATTAATAAATAAATAAATTATCAAATAATCAGCTAGGCTAATACCCAAGGCACCACCTTAGGCCTAAGTCATCAAGCGACTTTTGAAGCCATTAATTCAGGTGGCCGGGTTACAATGCGTAGCAGGGTGGTGACAAGCCCTGCATGCCACGCGTTCGAGCCAACAGCTCCCTAAACTAACTATTACCGTTAACCTCAACAAGGTTTTATGGAAGGTGAAACTGAAATCTAAGGTTAAGGTATGTTAAAACATAATTTAAATGATACTAAAATTGGCCGAATGTATAGTAATAATAGACAACTAGTATTATAATTTATACATATTTTAGTTATTCCCTTGATATTTGGGGAAAATGACTATTATTAACAATTTTCTGGGCCCAGGCTTTTAAATATTTCAAGTTTTATAAAAATTATGACTTTCTATTACGCATACGCAAACCTTGGATTAAGAATTTGCATTCCAAAGTAACGAAATGCCAATTGCAAAGGCTTAAGTGAGCTAGGAGTATTAATATTTCTAGTTTGTTTACACGCTATTTCTTGTATATTTATAAATAAGTTTATTAGCAAAAACGCCGACTTTAATTCCTATATAAGTACTTTCAACACTCTTGAGAACACAGCCAACTGGCTCAGTCACAAGATGTCAGTGGAATCTGGTGAAAGTCAGTTTGCCCCATTGAAGTTTCCTATCTATGTACGAAGGTTTTTTAACTATGATCTGTACACTACATCTTCTTAGATAATATTTAGGAAAACAATGACCATTTAAATTGTAAGTAACCTTCTTGAATTGACGGATTTTGGAACGACGTTTTGTCGCGCGACACTACAGGACAGGTCTTGGGCCTTCTTTGCGTGCTTTTTTGACCATAACATCTAGAGGTATTTTCACGCGCAAAATTAATGTTAAAAGCCGTCAATTATAATTCTTTTTCGAGTCATGGCTTTATAACTATATTAAAAATTATTTACATAAAAATGAGAAGATTTTAAAAATCTTTTGGCGAGCTTTAAATTGGAAATTAAAACTTTAAATAACATATTTTATTCATGAAGTATCTTGTCATTTTTATGTAAATAATTTTTAATGCGAGTTACCTTATTTTATCGGTAAAATCTGGTTTCCACTTGGACAAAAGTTCAATTAGGCTTAACTCCGATTTCGGGAGTTGACGATAGAAAACTACAACTGTTTTAAAATAACAGATGCTCGGTTTGTAATTATGATCCTTAAAAATATCTGAAGTTGAAGACATAAAAAATGTTTTGAAAACAATATCTTCTTTGCTTTGTTTTTAACTTTGTTTTCTAATTTCAACTCGGACTGAGGGTTGGCTCGACGAATAGCTTCGTAAAATTTTTTATTATTAGGTTACGTTTACTACACTATACCATACCCTCGTGTTAGAACCACCACCGTGAGCTCTAGCATAGGGATAATAGGGGTTAGACAGAAATCTATAAAGACGGCACTGAATACTACTCGCCCCCTCCTAAATTACGGTTTGCCCGATCTACACCTATAGCCTGGCTACGGCCCTGAAGCAATCTGGTGGATTTTATAAACGATGTTGGAAGAGATCAGAAAAGCCAACACAAAGTAGACCAGCAGCTTGAGGAATGAGCTTAAATATGAAAGAGTTACTTGAATCTCAAAATGAACCAGATTCTGATCCAAACATAATTGCAACTTACATGGAATTTTATTTAAATTTAATTGGTTTTATATTATTTTAGGCTTTAATGGTATCATAGATTGCAAAATGGATAATTTTGATATCTCAACTCGTTAAAAAAGAAGGCGTGCAGTTTCAGCAAGAGATTTTTTACTTCAATTTGAAGATGCGAGCTCTAAATCCTATACAATTTGCAGGAGTACCTGATTTTGAAGCTCATTTGTATTTTGTATCTATGTACCTGATATTAAAACAATTTAAAGATTAATATAATGGTTTTAAAATAGTTAAATAAACATTTTAAAAACGTTTCGAAAATTACGTATATTTTAAGTTACTCTAATAAACGTTCAAAATTGGTTAGAATTTGGTTTTTAGAAACGTTTTATCAACCGTATTTTAACACGTTCCTTAGCTGGATATGATCAACGAGTCAATAACTTTTAATTATCAACTATTCATCAACCGTTTTTCAACGGTTAATCAACGAGAACTAAAATGGTTTCAAAAGTTACGTTCAATAAATTTACGTTATTGCGATACACATTTATAATTGGTTAATTTAGTTTATAGGAACGTTTTAGCAACCATTTTTAGCACGTTCCATAGCCGGACAACGAGTCCAAAACGTTTAATTATCAACTATTCATGAACCGTTTTTCAATGGTTTATCACCGAAATTTTGCTATCTGAGCACTGCCTTCTATAGTACTAGGCCTAGAAATGGTAGCTACGTCGATTTTTTAAGTGACATTTTCAAACTGACATGATTTTCGCGCTAGATGTCGCTCTTTTGGGGTTTTTTGGTTTGGGGTAAAAAAGGTTAAACGGCTGCGGCCAATCAGCAGTCTCCTATCACTGGTGGCTTCAAAACATTTAATGCCTAAAAAAGTCAGGTATTTATCCTTTTATTATTATAAACTTAATACATATGATTTTGGTTAGTGATATATTGAAACCCATTTCAAGCTTACGATACATAAATATAATTTTTCTCCGATTCAATAATTACCAATAATCATTTAAAGAAAGTTTTATACATAAGCCTTGGTCATAACAAACGTTTTTTTTTCCCCAAAGGATTTTCTAGTCATAAAGAAATTAAAGATTAATAATGGTGAATTCCTGCATAATAAAAGATTGTTCAACTAACAAATCTAAATTAAATGATGAAAGTTCAAATACATGCCCAACAGCGAGTCTTCATTATATTCCCAAGAATAAGTCACTGCGGGAAAAATGGCAACAAGTTTTGAATTGCAAAGTTACTGAAAATGCACGAATTTGCAGCACGCACTTTAAAGACGCAGACTTTAATATTTCCTCAAATAGAAAGAGGAGATAACTACCAAATTCTATTCCTTCAGTATTTGTTGGAGAACCAATAGTTAGGAAATTAAAGCTGGATATAAAAAATACACCTATAGTTCCTATACCTCTCGCTACCCAGTCAACTCCACTTCCTATATATCTGGATACCCATTCAACTCCAGTTCCTAGTTTCTATTCAGTCAGTGAAAACCAGAAAAGTAATGAATCAATTCTGCCTGTTGAAAAAACTTATCGTACCCAAACTCCAAGTCCTCAGAAGAGGTCACCTTTAGTTCAAAGGCAAGCTTCAAGCATGAAAAGCCAGCAGTTCATTAATGGAAATATATCAAGAAAGAGACCTAGATCGAACTCTCCTATTTTGAGTTTGGTAAACTTTCTTGATCGAGGAGGTTTAAGATACCCTAGTCAGTACCTGATAAACATTTTAAGTGTGATTTCGGACTTTGTAAGAGAAGCAATGCCATACGTTTACAAACATGGATCATTAAAGATCTTCTTATACATAATTCAGCCTTATTTTACAAAATCCTTAAAGTGCAACTGTGATAATTACATAAAATTATCTGAAATCCTTCTAACTAAATTTGTTAGACCTTTATTAGATAAAGATCTAACTGATTTAAAACAACGGGTCAAGAAATTGAACACTAAACCAATTTCACGCAAACATGTCAAAATGTGATATTACATTGTATTTTTTTTAATGGATTAAAAAACGTGTAGAAGATCCAAGCTTATTTTTAAATAATTTTTTTTACTAAATCTATTTCATTATTTGTTAAGAGAAATTAAAGTCCTTTAAATTGAATGTTGACATTATAAAGTGTATTTTCGCTATTAATATTTAAATTTTTCGCGTACGTTTGAATTTCCCGCACTTTCCCTACCCAAAAAAGTGACCTCTATCGGATATTTCAAAATCGTTACCGCCACCCCCTTTTTTTTCTTACTTCTAGGCCTAGTATTATAGAAGGCAGTGATCTGAGTAGCATTGGTCAAAGTTAGTGTATTTTTTTATTTTTCGTCGTTCTGTGGAGATGCTATCGCCATCTACCTACGATATAATACCATAGACTAAAAAAAGATCCAGAAAGGCGACAATTAATAGTCCTTTATGTGGTCGATATCGAGTCGAGCATTCATTAAACCTTTAGCATACGAAAGTACAGGGATTGTCACACTTTTGGTAATTATA
The DNA here is from genome assembly GCF_980474605.1 of Leiobunum rupestre. Lineage (NCBI taxonomy): Eukaryota > Metazoa > Arthropoda > Arachnida > Opiliones > Sclerosomatidae > Leiobunum > Leiobunum rupestre. Next base: position 17,651,707 of record NC_143392.1, on the reverse strand, counting down.
TCATTTTTGGAAAAACCAATTTCGGCGAAATGACGGCGATAAAATATTTGTTCTCGGCCCTCGGGTACCAAGTAGAATAGCAGCATCTTAAGTAACCTTGGGTGCTCGGGTACTCTGTTCCACGAAATAATATGTCGAAACACAAACATTTTCGTCTTTGGGTAATGGGTACCCGGTTGTAGATAGGGCTGAAGTGCAGAAAAGACGTTTTTTAAGGAATATAATTTAAGGGTAATCGTGTCGAACTGCGCGCAAATATTAAAATAAGTTATTCTGCTGTGTCGCCGAAGGGTATCATAATAAGTTACTTGTATTTCACGGCTTTTGTAAATTGTAAATAAATAAAATGATTTCTCACTCCTCACGAGTCACGAGTCCTCAGTGGGTTAGGGGCCGCTGCCTGACCAAGGCTTAGTTTTAAATATTCAAACTTAAAATAATCATCCTCATAATAGAACAAAACTAAAAAGAAGTATTGATCTTGCGCCTACCTTTATTAATGTATTATGGCATATTTTGTAGTCGTAGAGGTATTTCTTATAAAAATTACGAGCCATTTTCTTTGTGGAGTAACTTATATATTTTCGCGGATAATTTGCCCGCCGCCGGCAAATTCCATTCGCTCGAGACCATAGAAATAGAAATTAGACTAGAAGCACTGCCCTTTCCGCCAATCCATGGCCAACTTCGCGCGCTCACTACGCTCGCACCAGGCGGCCTACCCAAAAGATCAAAAACAGCGAAATTCGTTCTTTGCCGCTACGGAGGCGCTGGAGCCACCTCCGGACCTAACTATTAGCATAGAATCGAATGGAACGATTATGGTTTTTCGTTACTTTAAGGAATTTATTGAAAACTATTCGATATATTCGTCGATGTCAGAGGTAGAATAAACCTTTTCCTATGATTTACAACCCTTTTCAAAATTTTCTAATTCATTTTTGCCGCCGAGATCGACTATTTCCAAAAGTGCCACCGCTCAGGCGTCAGTGAAAATCACGTGTTTAGAATGGAATGTAAACAAACCGACATGTGGAATTTTTCATCAAACGTTTTGGTTTGGATTTTAAACTATTTGATGGCAAGTAGATAAACAATTAAACTGATATTTAAAGTGATGCAACTAAAATTTTAGCGTAATGAGCATAAAAATACTTTTAATATTTGTATGAAATAATTTGTTTGACGTAAAAGTTAATAATTGCATTTTTTCATTAAATTTTAGTGACATATATAGTTGGAATAATAGTGATAATGAACGAAAACATGAATGAACATTGGTAAAAAAAAGTATGAATACTGGTAGATATGAATGAACGCTGGTAAATATGATTATATGAATACTGGTATGAATGAAAACTGGTAATTATGAATGGTAGATATGAAAGAATCCTGGAAAACAATGAAGTATCACTGGTGAATGGTGATCAAAATATGAAAATCCATAATGAAGTTTTCTCGATTGAGGTTTGTAAACTAGTTCCTTTACTTTCTCAAATCAAATTGGCCTAGTTATGTTATCAACTACGGGTGGTATTATTTTGTCACAGAAAAATTTGGCAGATATCGAGGCATGAGGGACATTAAAATTGCAATGCAAAATTGGAAACCTGGTAAGTTTCGGCAACACGGGAGATTCAATATTTTCGCTAATTCTTGCTGATTCTCGAAAATAAGGAAGTGCTGCCTCAATGAAACATTACAAAATCCTTATTTGGGTAACTTATACCTCCTCTGTCGGATGTTTTAATAAAGTCTAAAAGTGTTGAATTTGAGAAGGGTCCGGAAATGCTCTCGAGACACAAGCTACAAAATTCAGCTTGCTCCATTTTCTGTACCACAAAACCAGCTACGTAAGCCAAACTTGCCAATTTTAAAGTGGTTCGTTGCGTGTCAGGCTCTGTACTCAACGCATTTGGTATCATATAAGTTGGATACTGTATAGCCACTCTACTCTAGAAGGTTGGGTAACGTGCCTTCGGAGGTCTTAGAGCGAACTATACAATAACTATCCTATTATAATAAGATACTAATATTTCTTAGATATTCCCACCAAGGGAAGAGAATGCAACCTGGCAGCCATTGGGGGAAAACTACAACTGACTAGCAGGCTAGCTGGGAGTTAACCACTCCCATACTAGTTTCTGACTGCTACTAACCACTGACTCTACAGCTCTGCCTCTATGCTCTTAAAAGCCCTATCTCTCTCTCTGCTACCTCCTTTTATACCAACTCCCACACTGGTGCCACCACCCCCGCCCTTGGGAGTTAGGCCTAATAACATAAGGGTTTGCCTGTTTGGCCTACTAGCAATATGACTGCCACTGACCAGGTTGGCTACAACTGTGAGAATACCGTAGGTATTTCCGTTTTTTCCAGCGTTCGTAATTTAAGACCTTTAGGGTAATCTGTTTCACAAAAATGTAAACTACATACAACGCTCAATTCTGATCTGTCATTTATTTGAAAATTATCCCTAGAGATATTTTCTAGCCACATGCCTCTCAACCCCCCATCAGAAGGAAATTCATGGAAAGAACCTCCAGGTGTTTTGCCTTTTACAGATGGGTCATAGGGAACGCAACTCGAAGGCATTTTTGGGTAATTTATACAAAAATTATTGATATGTAACAACTTTAAATAATATTTGAAAAATGAAATAAATATCTTTTTACATAAATCTAATATCATTCAGCATTAAGTAATTATCAAGTGTTCGAATTTCCCGCCGCGAAAATTGTTTTAAAAGACAACAAATCTAAAATACAACAAGGCTTAACTATTCATACAAACTATTTAAAAATTACCTAAGTAATGAAGTATTTGAGGGGTTATTTATGGAAATTGAACTTTTAAGTTATAACCTAAGTATAAAATAAATACAATTTTCTGATATTTAAATAATTTCCAGTACTATGTACTCATTATGGTCA